>NC_056728.1:1550683242-1550800742 GCF_019279795.1 Protopterus annectens
CTCACTTAACCCACCCTATCCACACTTACCTTACTGCACCTAACGTCCGTCACTACCGCATACTTACACAGCCTTTTCCCATTTCGCATCCTCAGCGTCGGTGCTTTCATCCGTGGTCGGTCTTCTGCTTGTCGATCTTCTAGGTCCCGTCGCGGTCTCCTGCGCTGTCGATCTTCTGGGGCTCGATTTCCTGTCGATGTTCAAGTGTCGTTGAAGTGAGGTAGAACCATATATATATATATATATATATATATATATATATATATATATATATATATATAGATATATATATATATATGTATATATATATATATATCTATATATAAATATATGTCTATACATATATGTATATACATATATATATATATATATATATATATATATATATATATATATATATATATATATACATATATAAATAAATATATGTCTATACATATATGTATATATATATATATATATATATATATATATATATATATATATATATATCTATATATATCTATATATATCTATATATATCTGTGTCTCTGTAAACCAATACATTCCCCATGCATATGCACTTACACATGCGTAATGGTGTTTATATATGCTTCACCAGCATACTAGTGCCTTATTCATTATGACACCAACACTTCACTCCTGTTATCTTGTAATCGGTATTTAGCACGTTATACAGTGGACAGATGTCGCAATATGTTCATGTACGGATTACCGATGTTAACTGGAATGAGATACAGTGTGATTCGCTACGAGAATGTCTGTTAGTTAGGGGGTTGCTCTAACGAATGCACTATTGCTGTGCCACTCCATATGCATATATACCCATATACCCATGGCTCCTGGTTCCCCAAAAACACCCCAACACCTCCCTAACACTGCTGTCATCCATTCTCCTGTCAGATTTGCGTTGTATCAACACCACTACACACTGGCCACACCCTACTCCTATAGAGCCATCCCATTGGTTTACTCACTCCACGTATACTCTGACTTCCCATACATTTAGTCCACAAACATTATTGACGTGAGCGACCAAAGGAATAATTTTTGATATTACTGGGCTGACCCACATGGGACACGCAAGTGTTTATGGCAGGATTAGACACTATACTTTATTACATCTTTACTCCCATTAACATGACACTACAATTCATTAATATGTATGACTATGCGGTATCGCACACGTTCAACATGGGAGCCTAGTTATGTACGTGTTCAGCATATTTATTTTACAATTAGACCGGATAAGTACCTGTAGTGACTGTACCAGGCAGATCACAGGAAGGATTCCATGTGTGGGGAAGCCCTCACATTGGATTATCGTCAGCACAGCACTGACTTTGGACACTGTACATGCATCAGTATTCTAGCAATTTCATCCTGTCCCTGTTCTGTAAAGCCTATTATTCCATCTATTGTCAATGTTTGTATGTGCTCATTCCTATTATTTATGTCTACAAATGGAATGCATCTGTTACAGAGAATTCACTTCTACATATTGTTGTCTGCATGTGTGCATGCATATATACCTATTACAAACTCGCTGACCTCCATGGGGCGGTCCAATTAGAACCGGGCCATCCAAACCTGGCACGCCTGGATCCATAATTTCATACCTATAGTTCATCCACCCCACCCGTGTTGAACTTAAATGCGTAACTTCCATTATCCACTTGTTATCGCAGCCATGACACACCTTTACACATTGCCCTCTCCAAAGCGTTTGAGGCCCTTCACATATGTTGTCCAGCCTCATGTATTCACAGGCTCTCCAGCCATGTAATATTTGCACATACCTGCCTTTCCTGGGGTTATGGATTATGGCCATTTGTGCTTTGCAATTTTTGGTAGTCCCAGAATGGACTACTTTCCGTCTGTATGTAAAATAGACTTAGCAATTCAGCGATGTTTCTCCCACTGGTAAAACCCTGCCTGTGGTGTGAGTAGCAGTGCTCTGCTCACTCCTGAGCAGTTTTTTATGACATACGCAGGCACCACTATATAATACCATATTTGCTCTTGATTCCCTTCACATCCCTTGTGTATGCTTTATTGTTATGACGTTCATTCTTTATATATATTATATTATATATATATATATATATATATATATATATATATATATAGATATTTATATATATATACACACACACACACACACACACACACACACACACACACACACACACACACACACACACACACACACACACACACACATGCTTACTGTGTATTAAATATGTTTACTGCCAATTATTTGTGCTTACTTGTGGCTTATTCATTATGACAGTACCACTTTCATTGAAGGGATCTGGTTAATAGTCCCATGTAATACTCACATTCACTTTTACATGTTTTAATGTTGGCTTTACAGCAGAAGGACATTCATTCCACAAGGAAATTGATATGTGCTATAGTCAAACTTGAACCGTGAATGCCTGTTTGTTTGGCGGATGCTCTAACCACTACACTATTGGTGTTCTGCTTCATTTATATGTATACCCTTGGTTCATAGTTACCCGAACACTTCACTAACACAGCAGGCATCCATTTTCCTGTTGGGAAAACTGCACTACTACACATGCACCATTCCCTACTACTCTGGACCCGTGCCACATTTTGATCACTCAAAGTATATTCAGACCTCCAAAGCCTATAATACTGGCAGATACATGTGTTTGATTGTCAGGGTGTTCATGTGGTCATCCGGGTTTAGGCTTGTCCGACTGGGGACCGGGACTGCCCTGTACCCATTTGAAAGTCAGATTTTACATGTGGACAAGGTTACTCCCACTGTTAGCATCCTACCTGTGGTTAGAGATGCAAGGATTTTGGACACCTCTGGCCAGCTTGATATGTCAGCCATGTTAGTGCTGTAGATATATACATATATATATATATATATATATATATATATATATATATATATATGTATATATAGATATATATATATGTACATATATATATACATATATATATATATATATATATATATATATATATATGTATATATCTATATATATGTATATATATATATATATATATATATATATATATATATATATATATATCTATATGTATATATAGATATATATATGTACATATATATATATATATATATGTATATATATATATATATATATATATATATATATATATATATATATATATATATAGGGTTTGCCACCTTTTCAAATGCCCAAAGTGGGACCTTTTTTTATACAAACGTCGGATTTTGCAGGCCGAAACATACCCACAGCCAAACCTCACTTTTTTGCATAAATGAAATCTTATTCTTGTAGCATTTTAGTTGCTTATTCTGTTTCTTAAAACATTTAGGTGTTTCAGATACAGAATAACTGTTTTATGCAACTATTACATAAATATAGGAAATAATTTTGTCATTAAATCTCAGGACATCTGCCATTTTAAATTATTTGTACAGGACACAACTGCCCAAAGAGGGACTTTCCCTCACAAAGTGGGACAGGTGGTTACCCTATATATATCTATATATGTATATATATATATATATATATATATATATATATATATATATATATATATATATATATATATTTATATATATCTATCTATCTATATATATATATATATATATATATATATATATATATATCTATATATATCTATATATATATATATATATATATATATGTATGTGGACGTACGCGTGCATACACATCTATATGATTTAATTACTTTGATCATACTGTTGAATGACTGTGCTGTCTGCTATGTTTGTGATAACATCGAAGTTAGGTATAACTGCCGTGGCTTAGTGGTAAATCACATTGATTGTGATGTGTAAGGTCCTGGCGTCGGGCCTGGCCAACGCGGTTTATTTTGTTGCTGGGCAGAACAAGGGACGTTGGACAAAGTGTGAGTACAACACTTTTCAGCTGTGGTTTTCCGTTTAACCACCGATTCATGTCACGCAAAAACCTTCTGCATTCTTACTGTGATACGTCACCCCTGTTCACATTTCAATGGTATTATATCGGTATACAGCATAAAATTATCAAGATATGCTCGTATATGGATTATGCGTCATAAATGGTGTGTGCTGCAGTCGAACCGGCAACATCTGCTTGATAGTCGGATGCTCTAACCACTACACTATTGGTGTTCTGCTTCATTTATATGTATACCCATGGTTCATGGTTACTTGAACACACGCCTCAACACTTCGCAAACATAGCAGGCATCCATTTTCCTGTTGGGAAAACTGCACTACTACAAATGCACCATTCCCTACTGCTCTGGACCCCTGCCACATGTTGACTCACTCAAGGTATATTCAGACCTCCAAAGCCTATAGTCCTGGCACATATCTGTGTTTGATTGTCA
The DNA here is from genome assembly GCF_019279795.1 of Protopterus annectens. NCBI lineage: Eukaryota > Metazoa > Chordata > Ceratodontiformes > Protopteridae > Protopterus > Protopterus annectens. Next base: position 1,550,687,614 of record NC_056728.1, read on the forward strand.
GGGTGTTCATGTAGTCATCTGGGTTTAGACTTGTCTGACTGGAGACTGGGACTGCCCTGTACCCATTTGAAAGTCAGATTTAGCACATGGACAAGGTTACTCCCACTGTTAGCATCCTACCTGGGGTTAGAGACGCAGGGATTTTGGCCACCTCTGGCCAGCTTGATATGTCAGTACTAGATAATACGGGTGTTCCGCTGCTGTTTTCCTTCGTGTTCATTATGAATGCTTTCTTGTTCCCATGTTCATTCTGTGTAAATATATATATATATATATATATATATATATATATATATATATATATATACATATGTAGGGTTGCCACCCTTTGAAATGCCAAAAGTGGGACATTTTTGGTACAAACGTCAGATTTTGCAGGCTGAAATATACCCACCACCAAACCTCACTTTTTTGCCTAAATGACAGCTTATTATTGTAGCATTCTGTTTCTTATAACATTTAGGTGTTTCAGATACAGAATAACTGTTTTATGCAACTATTACATAAATACAGGAAATAATTTTATCATTAAACCTCAGGACATCTGCCATTTTACATTATTTGTACAGGACACAACTGCCCAAAGAGGGACTGTCCCTCACAAAGTGGACAGGTGGTTACCTTATATACACATATATATATATATATATATATATATATATATATATATATATATATATGTATATATATATATATATATATATATATATATATATATATATATATTTGTGTGTGTACATACGCGTGCATACATATCTATATGATTTAATTACTTTGATCATACTGTTGAATGACTGTGCTGTCTGCTATGTTTGTGATAACATCGACGTTAGGTATAACTGCCGTGGCTTAGTGGCAAATCACATTGATTGTGATGTGTAGGGTCCTGGCGACGGGCCTGGCCGACGCGGTTTATTGTGCTGCTGGGCAGAACAAGGGCCGTTAGACAAAGGGTAAGTACAACACTTTTCAGCTGCAGTTTTCCGTTTAACCGCTGATTCATGTCACGCAAAAATCTTCTGCATTCTTTCTGTGATATGTCACCCCTGTTCACATTTCAATGGTATTATATCGTTATACAGCATAAAATTAGCAAGGTATGCTCATATACGGATTATGTGTCATAAATGATGTGTGCTGCAGTCGAACCGGCAACGTCTGCTTGATAGTCGATGCTCTAACCACTGCACTATTGGTGCTCTGCTTCATTTATATGTATACCCATGGTTCATAGTTACCCGAACACATGCCTCAACACTTCAGTAACACAGGTTCATAGGTTCATACTAGGCTATCTGCCCTAGGGCATTTATAAGCCTAGGCAGAGTGTGTTTGGCTTTCGCCACCCATTTTAAATGCATTTTGCTATGCCCTTTTTCGAGGTTAGTATACTGTGCCTCTGTCTAACAGTGACACAGAAGTGATACCCGGGGTAAACCTACGATCTCCCATCCACTCATCAAAATTCCTCTTGAAGAGAGTCAATGAGGGACTCTGCCTTACCTGGACTGGGATTTTATTCCAGAGTGAAGGGAGCCTCTGGGTTATGAATCTGTCCCTCCAGCATGTCCTATTTATTTCAGTGCTGAGGTTCAAGTCTCGAGCGTAGCTCGATGGGATTTGGATTTTCTGAGGTGTAGCATGTCCATTAATTCCGGGTTGGACATGGCTTTATACATCAGGCACAGGTCACCTCTGAGCAGGCGGTATGCAACTGAGTAGAGCTGCAGTTTCTTTAACCGGGCAGCATATGGCATCTGTTTGAGCCCTTTGATCCTCTTGGTGAGGTACTTTTGGGGTCTTTCCAGTTGCTGCAGGTGTCTGGTAAGGTACATCCCAAAAGGGTCATTGTACTCAATTATGGGCCTGATGAGGGATGAGTAAAGAGGCACAATGACCTCCCCTGATCCAGATGTGAATCCCTTCATGATTAGGTGGGCTATATAAAATGTTTTTCTAACCACTTTGGAAACGTGGTTTTCAAATGAGAGATTGCTATCAACTTGGGTCCCCAGGTCCCTAATTACTTCTTCTGTACTTAATGGATTACCATCTATGTGGTAATTTGTGGGCACTTTGTTCTTGCCAAAGGGGATGACTATACACTTTTTGGTGTTTAGCTTGGCACCAGTTGTCTGTTTCTATGAGGCGTACATTTTCCTATTGGGAAAACCACACTACTACACGGTGCCATTCCCTACTGCTTTAGACACTTCCCGTATGCTGGCTCACTCCAAGTATATTCAGATGTCCCAAGCTTATAGTCTTGGGATATACGTTCATATCATGGTCAGGTTGTTCAGTTAGTCTTTCGGTTTTCAGCTCATCCGACTGTTGACTGGGACTGCACTGTACCTGTATGAAAGTCAGACTTAGCACAGGGGCATAGTTAGTTCCACTTTTAGCATCCTACCTTCGTTGGAGATGCTGAGGTTTGCTCATGTATGGCCAACTTGATATGACAGCACTAAATATTAAGTGGGGGGGGGGTTCTGCTGCTGTTTCCCTTCACATTCGTTATGACTGCTATATTGTGACCATGTTTGTTCTTCATATATATATATATATATATATATATATATATATATATATATATATATATATATATATGTCTGTACATACCCATGTATATACACCTACATGCGTATTTACATTTCCCATATTGTTGAATGACCGCCACTTACCGTCATGCATACACGCTTGCATACCCGCTTACATGGGTCTGCTTTAAAGCCCCTTAATCACCCCTTATCTGACTGCCATTATTGTGGCCATCATATATAATTAGCCCTTGCATGGCTTGGACCCGGGAACAGGAACACCATAGTCACTAGTTTTACCCCTAAACCATCCATGGTACATTCTCTATGGATGGTAATTAGGATATATGACTTTACTACAGCCATTCCACAGTACTGGCAGCAAATGTGACAGTTGGGTGGTGTACATATGTATAGCACATGTTACTATTCATATGTTTCTGAGACGCATATGTATACATTTGCAAGTATACATATTTATGAATTGGACACATACTTGACAACTACTTATATGCATGTATGAGTGATGTGTAGCTATGCGAATATAACTATGTATGTTTATAAATATATGGCTACATATCCGGAGTTATACATGGCCATGTATATGAATGACCATATATGGGAGGTTCCTGTACTGTTTGTATACAGGGGTTGTGTGCATCATTACGATGAGGAACCTGGATGGGATATACAATTTGTGGATATGTACTATTTGGAAGATGGCTATGGGAATGCTTCATGTGAACATGTGAAAGGTATCTATTCCCGATAATGCACGTGGGGAGACGTGCATCACGGTCAGGTGTTTAATCCCGGGTCGTAGGTTCTGCAGGACCAGCTGGATGCTGAACATGGTTGTGGGCAACAACTGCTCATACAGCTAGGGACTGGACATCGTGTCATGCCACCAAGTCTAATCTTTAGAACAGATACTTATCCCATGAGGGATATCCAAAAAGTTTGGGGACCAATGACCTCGATTCTTTTGGATTTATAAAAATGAGGGAGGGTTATACATGCAAGGGATACATAGTTTGCAATCCTGAGACTGCCTAGGGTGAGACTGCCTACTAGATATGAGTAGGGGTCACTATGTACAGATATGGCTGTGTCATGCTAGCAGCCAGAGTATGGGTGGTTTTGGTGGATGTTCAGGAAGGGTGGTTGGTGTGCTGTGGAGGGGATGATGGGTATTCAATTATGTATCCAGGTGTGTTAGGATTGGATGGCTCAGTTCAGGCCAGACCATTATGTGGGTGTGAGCCGGTAACGTTTCTGTACATGTGTATCGCACATTTTAATGTTCATATTTGTGGGATTGTGTTCTACAGTATGACCAGTCAGGTTGTATTGTGGTTGTGAATGTTTGTTCTTTGGTTTTCTTTGTGATACACCCACTGCTCCCTCGCACACCTCCAGTTCACCTGTTGTGCATCTGACCCAGTCTCCTCTTGGTGAATTATTATATTACCCGTCACCCCCACCCCCATATTCCACACATACCATCCATCTCTTCTCTGGTTGATGGCCCATGGCACAGACAATATAACACATTGAGTACACTGCATATCTCTGGTACCAATATGGTTGTGAGGACGACCCTAGCATTTTTGATCTTCCACATGCTGTACTTCATGTACATAGGTACACGCAAATACTTATCTTTCATGACATGGTAGGTAAACCCGGGTAATACCCATTCATCTTTGGGCCATCCAGATAAGGACGACTTCGACCACGAATGGTCAGATATTGAGTGAATGCTCTGACCATTGGTAGGGTTGCCACCTTTTCAAATGACCAGAGTGGGACATTTTCGGGACACACATCAGATTTTACAGGCCAACACGTACCCACAGTCAGTACAAAGGATAGTGCTTTAGTTCTATGCCTAAATGAAAGCTTATTGTTGTAGCAGTTTAGTTGCTTATTCTATTTATTGTAACATTTAGGTATTTTACATACATAAATAACTACTTTATGGAACTATTACATAAAATATGGGACATAATTATGTCCTACAATCGCAGGACATTTAACATTTTTAATATTTTTGGTAAGGACACAACTGCCCAGAGAGGGACTGTCCCTCACAAAGTGGGACAGGTGGTAACCGTAACTATTGGGCTAGGCATAGCAAAGGGAAGCAGTATGCTAACACGCTGCGTTTCACTTCCACTTGGTATAACAATCAACACTACAATGGAATACGGGCACGGGGTTTTAAATGTTATCTGTTTGAGGGACGGGGACTCAATATTCAGCTACTTGCCTTTGTGTTTACTTTTTATTTTGGTGTTCGCAAAACTGTCTTGATGCTTTGCATATATTTCAGTATCCATGGACACTGACAGGAGTGATTATTTTTAGAGGCAGGCTGTATTAGTCAACATTTTAGGTTGCGCGTCTGCAGCCTACATGTTCACGCCTCCGTGCAGTGCTTAGACACACCCCCTGCACTCACGCACATTTCCTATGCACGTGAATGTTGTGGCAGCGCCCCTTCATTAATATGCAAGTGGTGCTGCTGCACCATTTCTACGCCGCACGGTCGGCGCAAGGCTAATGCTGTCCGTGCGCCGAGCTTCATGAATCCCGGGGACCGTGTCATTTAAACCCGGTTCTGGAAATGATTTTAATGGTAAAATCCACCTTTGTTCAGCGCATTCAGTTTTATTCTTTATGTCACATTCCCTATCACTTTCATAAATAATTTCCAGTGCAAACAACTTAAACATATGATGTGAATCATAGTTTTTAACATGTTTTGCATTAATCTCTTTACCTTTAGCTATATCATTCAGATGTTCCAAGATCCTATCTTTAACTGGTCAGTCTGTCTTACCTATACAACATGCATTACATGATGAATATCCTGCATAATAATCAACATTCTTAGTTCTTCAGTTAGTAAAAAAATCTAAAGCAATCTCAGTACCAGTAACATTATGTACATAAGAAGGAGAAGACAAAATATAATTGCAAGCAGAGCACAAACCACATTTGAACATACCCTTATGCTGTGAATATATTTGTATTTTAGAATTTGAGTGTCTATAACACAATTGTTGTTTTAAGAAATGATTACTTCTAAAGCTAAATCTAGGTTGAATGTCAATAATCTTCCTAATATCTGGATCAGCCAATAAGATCGACCAATGTTTCCTGAAAATACCTCATACCATATTAACATAATTTGAAAAAGTAAGAACAGGTCTGTTCCTAACCTGTCAGCTATTCTCACTATAGAGGATTGACCCTCCTCTGTGCTTCTGGAAAAATATGATCACCCCCTTCTATCCCTAGTTCTTAACACTTTGTCAATACAAAAATCTGTCTCGCTAGCACTATACCCCTGTCCAGAAACTCAGTTTTTAGTCTAGACAAAACTGTATGAAGTTCAGCATTGTCATCATGAGGTCTCATAGCTCTAAAAAATTGTCCTCTCAACACATTCCTGATAATATAAGCAGGATGCATACTTGATTTCTGTAATAATGTTCCTTTTAACTTCTTTTCTATACATCCTAGTAACCAAGATACTTAATTCTTTCTTGCTAAGTTGAACATAAAGAAAGTCTATAGTTTCGCTGGATACCTTAGATGTAAACCTTAAAAAAATTGGTGGTTTCATGTAGCATCAGAACAAAATCATTTAATTCATCCTCTGTACCATCCCAAATCATAAATATATCATCTACAAAATGTTTGTAAAAGTAGATGAGATGTACAAAACTATTATTATTCAATAATTTACAAATTCCCAACTTGCCAGCACTAGATTAGTGTAGCTGTTTGCACAAGCTGTACCTATAGCTACATCAGTTCTGTGTGCATAGTACTTACTGGTAAAGGTAAACACATTATTTTCTAAAATCAACTCTAACAATGTGCAGATTAACTCAACTTTATTTGGCAAAAAGTCCATTCTAGTGATTAAAAAATCTCTAATGCTCTCCAGACCTATATCATTGGGAATGACAGTGAAAAGAGATGTTACATCTAATGTGACAAATAAAACATTCCTAGTACTTTCAAAAGCTGAGGCCCATGTATAAAGATCTAAAAAAAATTCTTGGTGTCTCACAATACTGTGTTTGTCCTGTTTAAGACAGGTCTGAGCATGTTATCTACATAAATAGAAAGAGAATCCGTGACCCAACCTCTGCTAGAAACAATAGGTTTCATAGGTGGTGTAAGAAAATCCTTGTGAATCTTGGGAAACCTACTCAACAATGGTACAACAAGAGATTTAACAAAGAAATGATCATGTAGCTCAGAATTAATTAAACCTGTCATAAAAAGATCATAAACAAAAACACGAACTCTGTCCACATATACATTGACTAGGTATTTAGCTATATTCCTATATGACTCATCATCATTTAACATTAAAGACATTCATTGTAACATTGTCTGTCTATCACTACTATGCCACCACCATTGTCAACTGGTCGAATTTCAAGGTATGTGGCATGGCGAAGTTCACTCAAAGCTAAATTCTCTTCAGCTGTTAAATTATAGAAATTATGTCTATGTGGCACAGAACATACTTCCCGTATAACCTCATCACATAAAGTCACAAAGGCTTCCACAAAATTTTTTGAAGTAGGAATAAAAGTACTAGGTAGCTTAAAGGGATCCTCAATAACAGATCGTTCAGTAAACATTAAAGATAAACAAATGTTCCTAGCAAAAAGTTTCAAATCTGTTAATACTTTTGTCATATCAGAGGCTTGACTCGATATGAAACTGAGGCCTCTATTCAAGACAGACACCTGCTGTTCACTCAAAGGGTAACAAAAAATATTAAAGACCAATTACATTTGCAACATATATGACATATGTGACATATGTAAGAGCAAAATAAAACACATTTGGCATGCCCTTGTGGGAATCCAGTGCTGGTTGCAAGAGCTGAAATGCAACTGTCATAGGGAAACAAAGGCATTCAGATAGTATTAGTAAGCACACATTCGCCATCACAAAGCACTCCAATAGAGGTATAACACACAATAGGTAATATATACATATACCAATTGATGGACGCTGATGTGCAGATGGCAGTTGTCCTATGCTGGTGTAGAAGAGCACAGTATTAATGGAGGGCACTGATTAGAGAATCAAGACTCACATGCATGAAACAGAGGGGATGTTATGCCAGCTATATCCTTGTGTGCTGAGTTTTTCATCTGTCATAATGTGCATCCTGTAGTAGGAAAAACAAACAAATCACAGCATGTGGGTGTGCAACAGTCATGAATGCAGGCAGAGGAGCATGATGATAGGAGACCACAATAACAGGATATGGCGACACTAAAGTGATATACAGCGCACATGTTATCCAGGTATGTACCTGTGTATGGAAAAACAGTGACATGAATATTGTACATCACAGGTGTGCTGCACATTGCTGCAGCCTATACACATGGTGGAAAAGCATACCTTGTCTGTCTGTAAATGCACCTGTACAGCCCATGTTTTGTGATACTATATCTGTAAATAACAATGGCAGGGTTACTTCAACATATTGGTATACAACATTCAGAGGCAATAACAGCTACTGGTCACAGTAACAGTATATCAGACACTCATATTACATGTGTTGCCGCTGTGCAGATGTTGATGGACTTGTGCAAATGAATAAAGACAACCTTACCCATGTTGCTGTAAGTGTAAGTGTATGTATCACATTTTAGGATAACATGCTGTTGCTCTCACTTTGGGTATTGTCAGCATGCATGCTCCCATGTTCATGGCACAGTTCTGTTACTGGCACACAAAAATCACAATATGTGAAAATGCAAGAAACAACAATATGTAATGAGGTAGTCTATATGCAATAATGTTCTGAAAAATACGGCAAACATGGACATGCTAGAACACCTGCATCTATACCTACACTAGGTAATTGGTGATCACAACTGGTATTATGCAGGGACACCAGGAACACTGTTATCTCATTAGTGGGAGTCAATGATGGGCCACCACTGGTGGAAATTCCTTGACTTCTCATACCGATATATCCTGTTGATTGCATGAAGGATCATGTCAGAGCTATGACAACAACAGGTATCCCAGGATCTATTGTGACCTCCCACAACATTTATTATGTTTGCCAGATCTGTCTGCACTTCATTCATCCGCACAGTATTTACCATCCATCCAAGGAGACTGTATCCATGCTGGTGCACAGCTTCTATGATGATGTCATTTTCTCAGGGAGAAAAATTGTTGCCTCTGCATTGGTTTGTCATTTAGAAGACAGTGTTATATACATTGTATAATTTATATGGGGCCAGCATATGGACATAATGATGTTGCAAACATATGTCAATTGACCTGCCCTCCTTTCATGTGCACTGCAAAGCTATATAAAATAGTCCCTGTCATGTATAGTGCTGTTAAATATGAAAGAACATAAGTGATATGAAAATATACTTCTGAATACGTAACACATGAAACAACATCATCACTTGTGATATTTGTAAAGGTCATAAATGAGATTTGAACATTATAACAACAAAAGGATAACCATACAGCCATTGTGCCACATATTCAATATGATATGAATGGAATTCATACATTAAGATGTACATCATAACATAATGGTTATGTGTAAATTAATAATGTTGGATGGTTGTGGTACAGAACTGCAGTCAGTGAGACATTTCGTAATAATGAAAGTTTCTGTTGATATATTTATTTATTTTTTATTTTATTTTACATTTGTTGATGGGGATAGTCTGACTGGATATATTTCCATTTTCAGTGGAGGCCCGGGGAGATAAGCTCCAGCATACAAGCAGAAAATTATTTCATTTACACATGACAAGTACAGTTTAGACATCCATATCATTATTAAAATACATTAAAAAGATAGGCAGACATATATCACTAGATATAACATAGACAGTTCATAGATAATCAGTAACACCCTGTCTGAGTAACATAAGCAGTCTCCTTTTACTTGTGGCTGTAGGTTAGAAGTTACTTGGGTTTAGAGCAGGGACATAACCAATGTGTTTTAAAGTATTGTTTAAGGCTATTTTTAAATTGGGTTACTGAGGGCATCAACATAATATTGGTAGGAAGATAATTCCAAGTGGTATATGGTATGGTATATGGTATAGTACATGGTATGCAACACAATGCTATAAAGAATATCCGTAGAAAACAAGCAGCCATAGTAACATGAACTGCTATGCATGAACACCTACATATCAACACAATAAAATGTGAGTAAGCAATACCATCCCATTTGTATCTGCATGGGATGAAATTCACAAACTACCACTACTATTTTGCTATCATATGAAAGCATCTGTACAGTAGCAATTATACAAATTAAAGAAGTCCTCAGAAACTCTCATTATCTATAGGCATACCACTGACAGTACAAGGTAACCAGACATGACCACGGATATATTTTCATTCTGCATTATCTATAGTGCATGTATTACTAAGGATCAACAAAATATGTATGAATATAATATCAATATATCAATATTGTTACAAATGAATATTGATGAACATGCACCATACAGATACACTTGGAACATGTTGGTTTCCGTAAGTATACCACTTAATGTACAGGGTCATCAGCAAAACATGCTGATGTATTGTTAGTCTGTCAGTATATACTTTTCACAGGGACTCTTTCCATTTATCTGTACAAATGCATATGTGAAATCCATGTTTGCCATTGATGCAGCTGTACCCACCTGTATGCATACAGGTCAATCCTACACCCCTCCAGTAAGATAATATATTTTGTATTGCAGACAATTTTGCCAAAGATGTGACTGTTACCATGTATAAATACTACATTTATGAGGGGTAATAATAACATAGGTGTGTAATAAGAGCAATATATCTCACCACAGCAATGACAGCAGGTACGACATTACCTTTGTAGCTTCCTGCAAATCAGGAATACCTTAAAGTAAAACCAGCTATGTGCACACATTTGCAACATACATAATGAATGAGGTTTATTGTCATTCAAAGTTTTGGAAACCCATTTGCGCATGTCTGTGTGATTTTCCAAAATTTGATAGCCTGGTGTAACAGGAAGGTGCTCCGCACAACTACCCAATATATATCATTAAACAAGACCATCTGTAGCACATGCCTATTACTCTCCAATTATATGATCCCAGCCTATAAATGCCAATTTTAAAATGTGATTTTGATATATTTACTGCTCAATCCATTGCAAAATGTGAACTGAGTGGGACCTCAGTGAGCAATTTTTGGAAGGCTTTTTTCCTGACTTGCATCAACAAGATGGCTCCGGTGAGGAGGCGTTGGTGCATCCTGGCCCTGACCTGGACTGAGGAGGAGACCATCCAGATGGTCACCATCTACACTGGACTTGAGCAATGTATATGAGCATGGCCAATGAACTTTACGATGATCGACATACAGAATGGAACTAGATTGCCAGGAAGCAATATGATGCACAGAAATATACCAGACTGGAGTGTGGGTTCACCACTGCTATAATGACATACATTAGAGAGGTGCAGAGGATCTTTGACAGACATTAATCAATGTGTGGAGAACGCCTGCAGATGCCTACAGTAAGTGTCATAATAATCACTTTAACTGTACATTCCTATGGACGTTGCACATATAGTTGTGACCGATATGTCCTAATTATCCATTTTACAGTCATTATTTGGCTGTTCTGTCACTTAGATCATATCCTTAAGCAATAAGGCAAAGTCACTTCTTTTCCTCTATTAGGGATTCAATTCCAGTGACAGGCTTTTCTTTAACTGTTTGTTGCATATACACTATTGAACATAAGACCTATTTTTGTTTGTTTGACAACTTATACAGTTCATCTTTTTACACATGCAGCATGGCCATGTTTCATTGACATCTATAGCACCTAGGCCACGGATGACAATGCATTTGTTCATTATCCATAATATCTGATCCTACTGCATAATATGTATAAATACTACGTCATAAAGACTTACATTCTTCCCTCTGCTTTAGTAAATGCACAATATTGTGAAATGTATGTTTGTTGCACACATGGTCATGAATGTAAGAGTACTGCATGTCAGCATGCCTACCAGATGTTGGACTTTGCAAATCTTAATACAGTCTGGCTGTTACACATCTCGATTGTGTGTGTGAAACATGAAGACCTAAAGTACTTAGGTGTCAAATGTGTGCATATTCCTCCATTATCCAAAGAATACAGACACATCCAACAGTAGTCTGCTATAGGAGAAGGTATTTTGGTGTCCCTTAGCTCAACCTTTTAAGCAAGAGGCCAATGGGCATCTATTATGGATACATGTGGGTTTGAATCCATGTATGGGTTAGCTTAGACAGCATTTTGATCTGTCTGTGTTATCATTTTGAAACTGATTGTAAAGATATCTGCTTGTTCACGCATATGGTTAGTTTGTACATGTTTACTCCTATACCATTTATTTGTCAGATTACAACAAGTATCTCTATTATCTGCAAATGTTCTGGAAACAGCATAGCTATGTCAGTATAGCTGTATGTGTTAGGTACTGACCATGGAGATATACTTTGCATGTCCTCCTGCCTAACCTACATTTTGATGTATAACCTAACGGTAATGCACAGGAAGTCCTATGCATTTGCCTGTTAAGTGCAGCTGCATGTGCTATTGCAATGTCTGGGACTCTGAGGTATTAAATGTTATTGTTGTGTATTTTTGTTGTGACCAGTGTGCTGACATGCAGTCAGGTTTGTATGCTTTGGTTCACAAATGCAGAGCACACAGGGCACTTTGGACTGCAGTCTACTTGTTTAGTAATGTGAAAGCTCTGATCCATGTTAATAATCCTTGCCTGCACAGTCATACATTTGAGTTGTTTAACTGCAGTTGCTACATCAACTTGCAGCCAAGATGGCTTAGCTAGGCAGGTAGGTGTCAAAATGATAGTGTGAACATAACTGAGAGTTGTAGGTTTGACTCCCCTGTTCTCCAGTTTGTGTTAAGTACTCTTCCACTGCGTGAAGTCTTGAGTGTGACACAGCAATGAACGAATCGTTAGAATCTCTAATGGTATTCCATGTCAAGGCAGGCACTGCTCACTTTATTTCACTGTTATTTCGTACATACAGATCATCATATATCGACCTTACACAATCCATTTGTGGCATTCATCATGTTTTTTACTTTTTGCAGGTGACAAAGATTGCACTATAATTGGGCACTGTGCATCGAGTGGATGCACAGGCTGGAGGAGCAGTGGTGGGAGAGGTGTGTGTTTATTTTAAATATAATAGACTATATCATTATTAGGGGAATGATTTGGCTTGCAGCTCCATGCAGTCTAATATTAATGCAAGAGAACCCATTATGCATCTGCAAGGTAACTGTGATAGTCATACTTTCCTGTGCATACCAGTGTATTTAATTAAGAAGTTTAAATTAGAGTTATGAGTATGGCATGCTCACTGCTGGTAATGTTTTTGATTGTACATCACAACCTAAATGACTTAACATTCTCTGTAACTGCTACAGTGCTTTTGCTTGTGATGTTTCATATCCAGGTTAATTATATTGTTACTACAGTTTATATAGCAGGTAGTGCTTGCTGTCTTTTCTCATATTGAATGGATGTCTATTGTCTCAGACTATGCATGACATGTATTTCAATTCATCATGGCTAGTGTTTCTGCTTACAAGAGTGGTGATGCTTTGTTTCAAATGTATCTCTTGTGGTTAGGAGCTGCTGTGCACAAAGACACTCATGTTTTTCATTTGTCTGTTACATACTCATCAATCATCATTGCAGTGTTTACATTTTGTAGCTACATGTACATGGATTCCTACAAATGTATGCAGTGCAGTGATATATTAGTTGATGGGCAATGACATTTATATGACATCACCTAAGGATTTATGTCATGTGCTGTAACTACAGTTATGATTGTCCAGTTGTTTTTTCTAACCATTTGATACTGTTGTGTCAGCCACTGACTATGGTGCATTGCTCAATTCATTTGCATATTTTCGTAACCAAGACTAGATTATTTGAGTGAGCCGACTGGTTGCCTCTCCCTGTTCATCGTGTTTGGATTCATTTGCATATTTGTTTTTATGTTTCCCACTTATTGTTCCTCCTACTGTATCTTTATAACACATAGGTTGCTTGGGGGATGTTAACATGACTCATTACTTGCACAGACACCTGGATTACAGGTGTGAGTGATTCACATAGTGACAGCTTGACATAAATGTGTGATGCACACACACAACATAGAGAACACTTTTATTTAATTTATTTTTACATTTGTTAATCGCATTAGTCCGACTGGGCCCAGAGAGACATTTTTTTCAATGGAGACCCGAGGAGAAACGCTCCAGGAAAGTAATTAAAAAATAAGAAAAACTTAACAATTCAAGTTGTAAGATACTTAGTACAAAAACAGAGAAAAATATCCAATACAAATATGTACATGGTAAAAGTACAGTATTTTGAGAATGCAGTAACAATATACTTTAGAAATTTGCTTAGCATTAAGTTATTTACAAGGAATGTAGTAATGCCTAAAATAAAAAAAAAAACAAAATAACATCATGACATAGAACAACAAAGATGCATTTAATAGCATAGGTACTAACTGCAGGGAGAGTAATATATGCAGACAGTTTAGGCAGATACCAGGCAGATATGCTAATTGAGAGAAAATAAATCATTAGGTAATTTCCTGACAAGTACAGATCCATGGAACATGGAACTAGCCTGCTTGACAATGTAGTGAGCTATGTGTCAGGTGGTACCCACTACTGATTACGGTGTGTGTGTGTGTGTGTGTGTGTGTGTGTGTGTGTGTGTGTGTGTGTGCATGCGTGCATGTGTGCGCGTGTGTGTGTGCATGTGTGTGCTGGCTGTGTACATTTATTTGTCATGCCTAAAGATGGATGCTTCCTAACTGGTCAGGTATTGTGCACTGGAGTAAACTGTTGACATTCTGTCCTCTATTGATATCACCCATACAAACTGATAACATGAAATTGGGAATGGGTCATTTTCATGACTGTCCACCTGCTAGCCTTACTTGTTTTTATTATGCACATTATACATACTTCTTATAGACTATATCATCTGAGAAATAGGTTTAATGACACTAGTAATTATTGTGATATACATTTTGTCTCATATGCAGGGATCATGATAATAGCATGTTATATATTGTCTGCAACATTCTTTATGTACACATCAGTTTGTGTTTATTGACAGCCATCTTTGCACAGGAATGTGCAGAGTGATAGAAAATGATTTCCTTTGTTATGCTTTGGATTCATGGCTTACATCACATATGGTGGTGGAGTTGCCTATGGGAATACTTTAATGTATTATGTTATGCTGAAGGTTTTCCAGCTGAGGATTGTGTCACAGTGGGTAAATGATGCAGTTATATGGTTGCTGGAATGTGTATTATGTACTTGCTGTCTTTTTTAGTATTTCATCTTGATAGAGAGTGGGACCTGTAGCTACTCCCACATCAGACACCGGAGATGGGAGCATGTGAGACCACTGCCTGAGTACTTGGAGTCCAAAGATGGTGACGATTATTAGGCTAATGATGAAAATAAGGACAGACCTGGACCTGTACGTGCCATCATCCCTGTTGCACTCCATAGGAGACAGCAACCAGCATCACAGGCAGATCATTTTCAGAACCAGATCAGGGAGGCTCTGACGGATGTCTTTTGGACTCAGATGAGAGACCTGATGGGGAATTTTTCCAGGCCATGTGCGTCTCCTTCAGAGAAACAGCCTGCATGATCATTTGTGATGTTCAGCCCCATCAGGGTGGCACTTCACAACTGTAAATATTGCCTGTGTGATCCAGTTGTGCACTGTTCCCACCATGGTGTTTGCAATATAACGACTTGTACTACATAGGTACACTTGGGCACCCATAGCATATTGCTGCCATGTTTATGTGATACATGTCCGACCATACAATGAAGATGTAGTGTGACATTTTGCATTATGTTTTACCTGGACCATGACACCCATTACTACAATAAGCATGCAGTAGTCATGCTGAAGTCCATAAAATGCTGTACTTGATGATTGCTCCATGTTGGTAGGTGTGCTATGCCTTATGTCTGTGTGTTTATGTGTACTCCTATGCATGCAGTGCAGAACAGTCTTGTTATGGCTAATACACTGTGATTCTGTTTGTCACACTTATGGATGCTGCTACTGACATAAGAGTTCCACTGTATACATATGAAGATGACAGAAAATCACGCAGCATTTTCACTATAGTTCACATATAACACTGTGAGATGGGTACGTTTTGTGAGTTGCTGAGTCATATCTGTTCACCAACATGACTCGTTCTTGCCCTTGTAATTTCTATGACACTGTTTTGTCATGCCATCCCACTGGCATGCTGGCTTTGTATGTGGCATGTCTTGGCCAGAATGGTGCCATATTATATCATACTACTGTGGCTTCTATATATGGGCAGTCTTCCTTCACATACTGCATAAACCAGCACTGTATTTATTTATTTATTTATTTATTGGCATGTGTTTACCTTGAAAGTACACTGGGTTAGACTAGCCCATTTTGCAGTGGAGGCCTGGGGAGAAAAGCTCCAATGTAACAAAAAATACACAGAAATATAAAAGTTTATAAAATACATGAAATTACAAATAAGTTTATAAAATTACTCAGACTGATATTTGACTGAATAAACAGAGTATTAAAAGGGAGGTTAGATATATAATAGAAAAGAAGCACAATAAAACGTATATATAGTAAACAGAATAAGATAGTGATTTAAGAATTAAACAGTTACATGCTGCAGAAGTACAATACAAAATAAGAGGCATTATTTAGATCGGGTAATAGAAGAATGGTAATGTGAGGTAATGAGAAAGGAATATAGGTATGAATTACTAAATGGCATGGGGGTAGGGAAGGAAGAAGGGAAATGGTAAAGGAGAAACAAAAGAAAAGGGTGATGTACGATGGAAAAGTAAAAGTTAAAGGACAATAGGAGAGGGGTAGGATTAATGAAGAAGAAGGACGAGAGCCATGGGCTAAAACTAAATACCAAGAAATGTCATCCACCCCTGGTAACTGTCATACTGACAACACACCCCTTAGAGGTGACCCAGCAGTCAGGGACTTAGGGACACACATAGATGGGTAATCTAGCCTTTGATCATCATGTATCTACAGTGGTGAGCAAATCATTCTATGTTGCACAACTTATAAACAAAGGTATGGGAGCTCAGTCCAAGGAAGTCATTGTTCCACTGTATTCAGCATTCATCAGACCTATCACTGAGTACCATGCCCCCTTTGGTATGTACTTAACCAGGCATATCCAACAACTGGAACGTCCACAGAGGTTCCTCACTAAAAGAATACAGGGCATAAGTAATATGTCCTATGCAGAATACCTCAAGGGCTTATCCGTGTATTCCATCTTCTACAGGCTTTTGAATGGAAATCTATGCCTGGCATACAGGACATTGTCAGACCACACTCTGATGGACCACCTGCATATCCACAAAACAGACAGCACCAGATTACCCATTCTAAAGACTTAAACCTTGCCTGTGATTTAAATAGGACCTGCTGCAGAGATAGGTATGCATCCCAGAGATTACCCCATCTATGGAACAGGCTCTCCATCCATGTGAAACAGAGTGCCTCCCTAACCCAATTAAAATGCAACTTTGGCAATTGGATGAGAAACCAGAAATTCATCCCTGGTTTGGCACCTATGTCTCTAATGGACAGTGGTAACCTGTAAATGGTTAATCTTCCAGGCACATGCTTACACTTATCAAGGGTATCAGAACTTGTCAGAGATTTGGAATGCATGGCTAGGCTTAAAAAGACCCTTGTGGTCATTAGCCTAGTAAACACCTATGAATCTATGAACCTATAATTAGGATGGAAAGGTGAGGAAGAGGAGAGAGGAAGTAACTAATATCAGGAGGGGGGAGTAGGGTAAGAAGTATGTTAGGAATTTAAATTGAAAAAGAAAATTAAGAGGAAGAACTGGAATGCTCATGTATATACTGTGGAATTGATGCTTTATATAGCAACATTCCAGAATGCCTTCTTTGTCCTTCTTTTATATTACAAGATGCATGATTATGTTCATTTATACATCAGTATTTTGGCAAATGATGAGCATATGAAATGATTTACATACATGTCTCTGTACATATTCTGATTGATACAGAAACCCCATTGTACCTTGGGAATGTGAATATTCATTTAATCCATGTTTGTGTGCTGTACTGTTATGCACAGAACTTTCCTTTGCTCAGCCATATCCATGGTCAGCGATATATATATCACCCAGGTGTTTTTTGCACCTTTTGTATGTTGGCACAACAGTATATATGTGTATGTGATACTCTTTGTTATTTTGTGTGTCTATGCCTCCTGCTGTTCAATGATTCCACATTACCATGTGTGTATGTGTGTATGTTTTCTGCACAACCATGTTTAGAGTCATCAGCAATGCAGTCTACCCATGTGGCACTTGCTTCATTGTAGCTTGGGTGGGCTTCCATATCACCCTATGTGGTGTACACATGCACATGTAATGTGTTCTCTTAGATGGCATTGGTCTGCTTTATTGTTTGCCTACATTGCTTTCCTGGCATGTCCTCCTTGATGTGGGCCTGTTTTGTCCACCTCCCTCCCTTTTTGTAGGTTTGGCGTATATGTTGCACATATGCATGGTATACGTTACCTTTCTTTGCATTATCATTCATTAACATATAGTTGCATTGTTACAGTGCTACTCTGTGCCAACTATTTGGCGATTATACACATGCAAGACATATGCACACAAGCTCCTGACACTTGCTTGCATTATATCCTTGTTCCTGTTATACTTGTGTTATGTATTACCCAGAGTATTTTGTTGTAGTTAATCTGCATTACATACATTTCCTACCATTCATTATTCTAAGTCGTTGGTGTATACGTGTGTATTGACATTGCTTTCTGATAGTTTCCTGTTAGGCCACTGAAGGTCACACATATAACACCTCTTTGTTGCCTCTCACATGACAAATGTCTGTGGCATATGCATTGCATTTCACATATGTTTGGGCTGTGCACACCTACTTGTGTAATAAGCAGCCACTTTGTTGCTTTGCTGCAGTACTGCTGTTTGGCACTGTGCTTCATTGTTTGCCTTTCCCATACAAGGAAGGAGGTTCTATTCTGCCCACTGCTGGTCTTCTCCAGCATCTGTGCTGTTGCTTGGCATATACTTGCACTGGAGACAGACTACTTGGGTATTGAATTTCATATCCAGTGTGTACGGTGATTCCTATAACACACACCTGCCATCAATCATACGCATTCAAGTATGGCTGTCACACTGTTTGCAATATGCCAGAACATCATAGTGCTTAGGTACATATGTATTTTTGCATTTCTCCATGGTTGGTATGCATCTAACCCTATTTGTCCATTTTCCTTTGCCCATGTTGTAGAGTATTCTCTTTGTGTACCTTAACTTTCCTTTATGTTTATTTTCGACCTTTGTCTGTCATGTCTTGCAATATTTGTTATATGTTTCTACCTACTATTTTGTCCTTTTCCTCATCTTTTTCAGTTTTTTCCTTTCCTTCTATGCTACAAATGACAAAAAAGGGACCTATTCACACCAAAAATTGCCCATGCCCCTCTGACTGTCCCTCATATTTTCATATTCCAAAAGACTCTTGTATGCCCCTCTTCTTCATCCATAGCCCACATCTGCTTTTCTATTTTCCTGTTTCCTTGGGTGTGTGTATTACTTGTGTTCTCCACTCATGTATCACATGGTTTACCATGAAATGGTTGAAATACATCCATTCGACTGACACTTGTTCGAAAGGATAGATTTAAAGTTTCGTAATGTCGATATTGTTTTACCAAATCTCCAATGCCAAAACCCTCTTCTTGTTCTACGTCCTGGATGGCAAATGGGTTTTCACTCACAACTCCTGTAAATATCGAATGTCTAAAACACCAAGTTTACCATGTTCAACATTAGGGAGGAAAAGTGTTTTCAATTTCGACATTTAAGTTCGACATTCTGAATACTCGCATGAATGCATTTTAAACATTTGATGCTAAACCATATCACACACATTGTTAGCTATTGTTAGCCCTGGCAAAGTGCCATGCTTGCTCATTGCCTTTAATAATTTTTTACTCAAATGTCAAAAAATAATAAATAAATAAATAAATTCATTGGAAGTTTTACAGTTTCTATCTGATTCTATATCTTCGGGTGAATGTATTTTATCAATACATGACTTACAGAGGCATCTGTAGTTGTTTGTGGATCTACTGGATGGATTACTGCAGATATTTATTCTTTTAAATATCCTGCAGCTTGCATTGAGCTTGCATAATTTCATAGCTTTGATACCGCATATCATGGTTTTTGATACATTTTTCTTGAATTGCATATTTACTGTGATTTCTAGACAGTGTGCCGATACTGCTTAGCAATTCTGTTTTGTACCAGGATATTCTAGATTCACTGAGGCATATTAGCATACTGCAGACTTACGCACAACTTTTGTGCAGAAATAGGGAAAATGTGGTATATTCCATATTCTTTATGGAATCTGGATCTTTGTGTTCAAGATGTTGCATTTTTATGCTTTCTTCGTCACTTTTACAGTTCTCAAGATTTAGATTTGTTAAAGTTAGGTTTCATAACTGCATTTTTAGCAAAATAACTCATTAGAGAGGAACACCTGAAGTATTGAGAGGTGATACCCTTAACTGCTAGTAATGCTGTTGAAGACATAATCTCATCAGCCCCATACTTGCTTGCATTTCAAGTCCATATACATTAACACCCAAATACTGTATACACACACACACACACACACACACACACAAACACACACACACACACACACACACACACACACGCACGCACGCACGCACACACACACACACACACACACACACACACACACACACACACACACACACAAACACACACATACACAGACGATATTTAATTTGATCTGTCTTGTATTTGATAATACAATTTGATACATTTGACAATACATGAAAATCTAAGAAAAAGTCTTGTATTAATGTGGACAAAGCAAATTGCATTTTATTTAATTATGTCACTTGTGTTCATTTTCATTCGTGTTTTAGTGTTTTTCAGTTCCAACACAGCAGCAGCAGCTTTGTACAGCAAAATATTCCTATGGCTTTACCCAGAATCAAATATCACAGTATTAGGGAATAGCACCAAATTCATCTCTTCGCAAAAACACACAGAAACAGACACACATACATGAGTGAACATGCGCACACATGCCCATATACAACACACTGGCATTGGATTCTGTTCTGAAGTGATTCTTATTGTTTATATCCTGTCTAATGACCAGTGAAGTATTTAACCTGTTTTAATTGACATGTTATTAAAACTTCATTAATTATGATGTATCAGTTGGATCCATAATGCAAATTCTGTTAACTACACAATAGTGCAAACAGGCCAAGCATTCTTAGAAAATAATGTATTTCCCAAGTGCTGAAAAGGCCAAAACACTGTCATTATTTTCTTATAATGTCCACCCTTGGAAGCATTACCAAACTTAGAAAGTGTTTGCTGCTTATTTTCTTTTTTCTTTTTAAGTGTAATGTCCTTTATATATGATGTCTTAGTTGTTATAAGCCATTGGTGTCTATTTTTAGTGTGTGGGAGAAAGAAAAGTGGTCTTTTATTTTTAATTTTTTCTTTAATAAGAATTACTTTAACAAGTACTGATAGCATCACAATTGTTTTAAACTTACACAAAATGTTATCAAACCATGTATAAGTTAAAATCTCAAAATATTAGAACTGTGATTGTACAGCTCTATTTGAAAAAAAAAAGTTTTGAAAACTGACTTAAAATATTTCCTTCCTTCCCTACTTTCTCCGTCCTACACACACCTTCCTCTTGATACCTTCCCTTCTACTCTTCTTCTTCTTAAAATAAAACATGAATGCCTGTTCTCTTCCTCCCCACATCTTCTCGGTCGTGCTCGTTTTTGCATGCAAGGGTCCATTCTTTGCACTCCATTTATATAATGAGGTGACTTGGCACTTTACTGGGTTGTCCTTGTATGGGCTGTCTGTTTTTGCCAATGCCACAGTTAATGGGTCCATTGGTATATATGCAGATGGAAATAAGGTTGGGAATGTCACCTGTGGGGCTCATGACTGCATAAAGCACTGTTGTACCCACACAGCATCTTCAGCCATTATCACAGCTGTGAAGTTTCATAATGCAGTCCTGTTCTTGGCATGAGAATGCTGTGCTGTCATTCATCCATGCCTAATCAGTGTCAGGCTGCACCACACTAAATTTACAATGAAATTTACTACTACATGGTGACATTATGATTTTTTTTTCTGAATATTCCTAGTTGTTAAATTTTTCCATCAGTTATTTGGCAAACCATTGATGATTCACTGATTTATGAATTCTGTAATTGTTATATGGCTGGTCCATTCAAAAAGGATGTTTTGCACACTAAAAGCATTAAAGATGGCTCTCCCTTCCCACACTTCAGAAAAGGCCATCAAGCGAAGTGAACATCACAGCCATAATGTTTCTCTGTGCTGGCCAGATGACATGGAGAAAATGTTTAAGCTTTGTACTTATCAGATGAGAATCCATCGATTTTGTGGAAAGATACCACACTAAGTTTCAGTAATAAGTGCACAACAACCCTAATGCTCATTATAATGTTTTATTTTACTGTTTTGCCATATTTGTAGACAGGATGGCACATAGCTGAGAATGACACAGCCACTTCTTTTACCACATCTCCAGAACTTCTGCTTCTAAAATATACTCTGATGACAAAATGCATCTGACAGAATGCTGAAAATATTATATTTATTGTGTTAGATTAAAACATTGTTTAAAACTATTGCAGGGCATGCATTGCCAACATGTCAGGCAAGAGTGGAATAAAAAAGCAGCACAGTAAAATATGAATAGTTACAGTCCACATTGTTGTTTTGTTAAGAGAAATAGGAGAAATGGTGGTATGATTTTACTACCATTGGTAACAGTGTGGTGCTTTTTCTTAGCGATCTTTAAGACTGCTAAATGGAATTATAGCTTGTGTGCTCTGATGCCTAAAGTGAAAAACTGATGTACTAGTGAAGTTGCTTCTTTGTATCACCTTAAAAATCTGCATATCATTTTGTGGCAGGATGGAGTGTTACACCTTCCATGGTCAGCAGTTTATTGAGTCTATCTGAATACATTATGCAGATAAAGTATCAGGCATCCATACATGAGAGTGCATATTATGCTGGCAGTAACATTATCTTACCGAATGAGAGACTACAGTAATAGAGCTATCCCTGATTCCAACAGTTGTTATATAATACTGCTAATCAGATTGCACTACCATTGTTTGAAGGCAAATCTCTGAATTACTGCACCTAGGGAAAAAAAAAAAAACAATTTCCTATGTCAAAATATCTTTTGGACATTTAAGTACAAAAAATGTTTTTTTATGATTTGATGCAGGCAAAAGCATAAAAGTAGCTGTTTGCCATCTAGTTCAGTACATTCAGAAGAGTTTATTAAAAAAACACTATCCTAAAAGTAGTACAAGCCATCTTTTGTAGCAATAAAAGAACCCTGGTATAAGTACATGTTTTTTTATACACAAGCAACAGATAGTTGTGAACCAACACAGAATAATTTTCATCTTCATTATGGTCATTTGTACAGATCATTTAACAAACACAGAAATGTTTCAGGATCTGTTAAAATGTCTAATGCAGTCCAACAAATGCTCAAGCTATTTGTATTGCATAATCATGCAGTCATACATTATGTGAAACCTTTTAATCCAGTGCTGACAATCTGTGGATACTATATGGGGGCATACTATATTACATTCAGTACATTTAACTTACAGCTTGCCAAAGCTCATGTATTCTACATGAGCTGTTTTAATATACTGCTACAGGAGCCCACTGTTTAAAAACAGTGCCTTAGCCATACAAGACATTATAATTGCTGCTCTAGCAAGCAAACCTTGCTCACTGGAATTTAAATGTGGAAACATCAACCAGTTGGAGAAATTGGCCCAAAATGTTTACACTGATGAAATTTCCTTGTCAGCAATGTTGGATTACAGGGAACTTTGAAGAGGTTCACTTCTAGAGTTACATTGCTGAAAGAGCAAACCTTGCATGCTTGTGAAATTGAAATAAAACACACAATTTTAAGCAGAGCCTAATTCAAGTCATACAAACATTTAATTAAGAATGAATAACACATTGTGTTTGGAAAAAATAAATAAAAAACATCTGTTTCACAATTCCAGTAATAAAATCTGCATTTTTCTTAATTTGAGTTACACACGTGGTGATGTATGCATATGAAAGTCAACGGTCAGATTTAAAGTGGCAGCTTTCTTTCTTTATTGATTTTCATGATTCTTATTTGTAAGAATCAGATTCTGACATAATAAGGCACCCTATTTCACAAGGTATAAGGCTGCTAACTATTGTCACATTTTTTTAACAGACATTTTAGAACGTAGATCAGATTTTTAAAATACTTAGTTAATTCTGCTTGCCAGAAAAGGGCTCATGGTACAGAAACAAGCATGACCTAATTAGGGCATTACCTTTATAATTGTAGAATTTTGAAAATGTGCCACATTGTTTCAGTCCTTGACCCATTATGTAGAAATAGTATTTAACATACCTTGTAACAGATTCATAGCGCAAGCACTGCACCAAATTTTGGTTATTTTCAATAATAGATTACCTCCTGTTGTTATATTAACCTTCTTAAAAAAACATTTTTGGCAGCCTGGAGCTTACCACTAGTTGTGAAACAACATTTAGAAAGAGAGTAACTAAAGTATCATTCATTTAATTACCTTTTTCAAATAGTAGTGCCCATCTTTAAACAGAAATGGCATATAATCCACATTTTTTCTGTTTAAATATTCTTATCAGTACTAGGCCTGCGAGGTGCTGTATAGAGAGGAATAACATATTAAATGTTATATGTGTAGTTTATCAAGCAAAGAATTAACTAGGAAGTCTTGAGTGGCACTGTTTCAACGTTTCACAAAATATATTCTGCAAAGTTGTACTAAGGAGTTATTTTCTTCAGCTTATCCCTAGAATATATTATTCTTATTTTTCACTAAACTGGGTGTAATGAATTAATTATAGTCTGGTATTACAGGGAAGGTTATGTCATATTGCTTCCAGTAACAGTGATTTGCTGAAGGTTGAAATAGTCAGTTTGGTGCTTTGCAGTTGGCAATGTTTCACTTTACTGGGACCTACTGAGCAACATACTAAGGTTTGTAGTCGACAAGAGTCAGAGAATAGGCAAATGGTCCATTTTACTTGTATCTGTCACATTCTTCTTCACCTCTGAGTATGTGCAACCAATAAAAAGATGGGAGTGGGGGAGGGGGTTGCAAACTGTAAAAAAACAATTATTTATGCATCCAGTATGACCTGGGGACTGCCACTGTTTTGGGTGTGTGACCTCCTGATGATTTAGGCTTTTTTGTTTTGATTAATCACATGTTGATGGGAATGATACAAAATAAACTGGAATAGAACCACTAAGAGAAATCTACTGCATAGCTCACATTGTAACAAAGATGCCCCAAGTATCCAAATAGGAAAATTGCTTGTCTTTTGTAGTTAACATTTCACTACGCTGTGACTTGCTGTGTCACACACTGATGGAGTTTTGTGATTTGCTCGAGTCAAAACAGGGAGGAGAGGATGAGTTCTACTTCTGTTTTTACCTTCTCATTGACCCTAGGAGTAGTTATGCATATACTACACTTAACATTGTCTTGAAAAGCACTGACATCAAAATATAAAAAATGCAGATGTCGAGATGCCAGTATACATGCACCAAATAGCAGCCTCAGAGTATAGAGAATTTAAAACTTAAAAAGCACATAAAACTATTGCTTTTTGCAGGGGGGCAAGCACCCCTGCACACTCATGGGGCAATCTCTCCACGCCCCCTGCTTATTAAATATTCTAACTCCAGGATAACATAAACATGGGGTAAAGGCACATTCTCCAACCCCAGGAATTGAGTAATCTCACAAACCTGTCGATCTGTTACTTAGCTGATCATATGTATTGGACCAAATGCACACTCGACATTCTGCAGGCACCACTCTCAATATGTGTGTGTGTGTGTGTGTGTGTGTGTGTGTGTGTGTGTGTGTGTGTGTATGTGTGTGTGTGTGTGTGTGTGTGTGTGTGTGCGCGCACACGTGCATGTGTGCTTGTTTTGCTCATTTTGTTGAATGGTGTTTCTGTCAACATTTGTTTAGTCAGCACAACTTGGTTGACTAAACAGTTGGTCGTACCTATCATTCCTCTTGTATTCTGTGGTAATCTACAAATATAAGTAATAAACATTTTATATATATAAATATTTATATTTGTATTTGCATTTTTATTTGTTTGTTGAAACATTCTGACTGGGCATAAAGAGGGAGATGTAGAAGAAAGTTAGTAACATCATAGGTATACACAAGTATGCCTTTATAGTTCTATATGTAGAACATACATATTGCTTGTGCATATAAATATATAAATAAACGTGTGTGTGTGTGTGTGTGTGTGTGTGTGTGTGTGTGTGTGTGTGTGTGTGTGTGTGTGTGTGTATATACACACACACACACATATATATATATATATATATATATATGTCTGTGTGTGTATGTGTGTGTGTGTGTGTGTGTGTGTGTGTGTGTGTGTGTGTGTGTGTGTGTGTGTGAGGGTACACATCACACTGCCTTTCATCCCTGGTAGGGCAGCATATTGTTTATACATTTTTTTAAGTGTGTTAGCTTAGTGTTATGTTACAGCACCTGAAAAATGTTTAAATGACAATGTGAAATTGTCTGCTCTTACTATTTAGTGAAACAAATGGTGTTTGCTTTTTGAGTTGAAGCCTATATATAACACAGATTCCATATATTCTCATTTTAGTGGCATGTTCTCAATTACAGTCTTTGTTTAAGGATTATTTAATATAACCTTTGCATATAATCCACATGTTTCTTGTTGATTTTCCAGCTTTAGATGTGTCTGTGTGTTGTATGTTTGGAGAATCTATTTTGGCAGCTTTTGGATGGTGAAGTATAAACTCTACCCGCTAAGATTAACTACATTTATAACTGAGCTGGTGGACTGACTATTTCATATAGTGGTTTTCATGGAATGTTGACAAATGTGTGATCCAAGTTCACCGTTACAAAAAAAAAAAAACTAGATAACCTTTATTGAAGTAGTGGTTGATAGTTTTAATCAAAAACCTGAACTGGCCAGTCTTCATAGGTTCATAGGTTCATAGGTTTATACTAGGCTATCTGCCCTAAGGCATTTATAAGCCTAGCCCAAATTATTGTGGCTTACGCCACCCCTTATATGAAAAAATACTGTGCCCATTAGTTTGTTGTGCCTCTGTCCAGCAGTGACCCAGAGATGATTCCCGGGGTAAACCTACGATCTCCCATCCACAGGTCTAGATTTCTCTTGAACAGAGTCAGCGAGGTGCTCTGCCTCACATGGACCGGGATTTTATTCCACAGCATAGGGAGTCTCTGAGTGATAAATCTATCCCTCCAGCACGTCCTATTTATATCCGTGCTAAGGTTTAAGTCGCTTGCTCTAGTGGTTTTGGTGGATTTGGATTTTTGAGGTGGAGCATGTCCATTAATTCCGGGTTGGACATGGCCTTGTATGTCAGGCACATGTCACCTCTGAGCAGACGGTATGCGACTGAATAGAGCTGGAGTTTCTTCAATCTGGCAGCATATGACAGATTTTGGAGTCCCTTTATCCTTTTGGTGAGGAACTTTTGGGGTCTCTCCAATTGCTGCAGATGTCGGGTGAGATACATCCTGAATGGGGCATTGTACTCGATCATTGGTCTGATAAGTGAAGAGTACAGGGGAACAATGACCTCACTAGATCTGGATGTGAATCCCTTCATGATCAGGTGGGCAATGTAGAAGGTCTTTCTAACCACTTTAGCAATGTGAGTGTCAAAAGAAAGGCCACTGTCAACCTGGGTCCCCAGGTCCCTGATAACCTCTTCTGTGCTTAGTGGATTGCCACCTATATGGTAGCTTGGGGTTACCTTGTTTTTCCCGAAGGGTATGACTATACATTTTTGGCGTTTAACTTCAGGCCATGGCTCTGGCACCAGCTATCTGTTTCCGTGAGTCCCTTCTGAAGGATATCAGTGTCCGATGCACTTTCCACTATGGCGCCCAGTTTGCAGTCATCTGCAAACTTTGTCAGCCAAAGTCCTCCCATGTTGGCCTGTACTTCTGAGAAGTAGATGCCAAACAATAGGGGCCAAGGACCGAGCCCTGTGGGACACCACTTGTGACCGGCTTGGAGTCTGACACAGCGCCAGCAACTCTAACCCTGTGGGTTCTGTCCTTAAGCCAGTTTGCAACCCATCTTGTGACATATGGGTTTACATTTAAGCTGGTAAGTTTTTCTACAATACCCGAGTGGGGTATTGTGTCGAAAGCCTTTGCAAGGTCAAGGTAGGCTGTATGGACTGCCTTTCCTCATCAATGGCCTTGGTGACTATTTCAAGAAGTCGACCAAGTTCAAAAGGCATGATCTTCCCTTGACAAAGCCAAACTGGGTCGGGTCCAATGTCTGCAAGTCCCCTATATCTTTGTTTATGAGCTCCATTATGATCCTCTCCATAGCTTTGCAGACTAGACTTGTTAAGCTTATGGGCGGTAATTACCAGGGTCCGTGAGGCGCCACCTTTGTGGAGTGGGACCACAGTTGCCGACGCCACTCCTTGGGCACGTATCCTGTGGTAAGGCTGAGATTAAACAGCTGCCTTATGCGGGTTTAATTCCTCATTTAGCTCGTGTAGCACACAGCCGGGGACACCATCCGGTCCCATTGATGCTGTGTTTTTAGCTTTAGAGAGAGCAGCTTTCACCTGCGCATTTGAGATGTCCGGGAGGCTACACTCGGCTGGGATAGTTATCTCTCCTTTAGGGGAGAGGGGTGAAGTTTGCACTGAACCTGTCTGCCAGTATGTTGGCAATGTCTGTGGGTTCAGTGATTTTTGTATCATTTTGGACTAATTCTGAGCATATCTGTGAGTTTCCACCCAGGTTCCTAACATAGCTGAAAAAGGCCTTATGATTGTCCTTTGAATCCATGGCAATTTTTCTCTCAAAATTGGCCTTAGTTGATTTTATGAGTGCTCGTATTTTTTACTAATAATGATCAGGGGTGACTTCCCTTTTATGGATTTTGTTCTATCATGTAATAGCTTTCTCCTCTTATTGTAAAGTTTGTTAATGGCTGGGGTCCACCAGACTGGACGCTTGCCCTTTGTGGAAAGAGTCTTGGTTTTATTTGGGATTGCCTGATCCATGCAGTCCTGGAGGTGTTCATAGAAGGCATTTGTAAGGGCTTCCAGCTTGGGTTGTGGTTTCCTCTGACTCAGGGGCCTTGAAGGATACCACACCAGTCTTGAGTAGTGTGAAGTTTGCTTTAGAGAAGTTCTTCACTATGGTCTTTTTGTTTGGGGTGGGGCGGGATGTGGATTTCCAGTGAGATTAGTTTATGATCAGATCTCACCAATGAGGGATATACTTCGGTGTGGAGCATTTTGTCCCCATGTTTGTGACAATGAGATCTAGTATATTTTCTCCTCTCGTGGGAACAGTGACTAGCTGTTCCATGGCATTTGAATTTATGAACTCCAGGAACCGTTGGGCTAGAAAGTTAGGGCTTGAGTAATGTTCCCAGTCTATATTCGGGTAGTTGAAGTCACCCAATATGATGGTGTTTGGAGATACATTTATACCCTCCAGTGTCTTCAGGAAGGCTGTGTGGGGTTCCTGAGTTTGAGAGGGTGGCCTGTAGCATGCTACAATTTGTAGAGCAGTTTTGCCTATTGTTAGTTGCACCTGGATGGTTTAACTCGATTCATGCGTTGCCACCAACCTGGAGGTGTGAGTATCCTTTATGAATATGGATACACCCTCTCCTTTTGTGGAGTGGTCCGGGTTTTGGGGCCGGAACGCATGATATGAGGTAAAACCTAATAGTGCCGGGGTGCTCTCAAGAGCCTTGAACCAGGTTTCAGTTACAGCACAGACATCGATGTTCTCCATACTGAGAAGGGCCTCGAGTGCGTGCATTTTGAGATTTAGACTTCTGGCATTGAGCAGCATTACCCTCAATTTCTTCCCATTTTTGTTTTCTAGGGTGGTAGGTTTAGAATTTGAGCCTTGCCTAAAAAAGGCACTATGGGGGTGGCAAGAGCCTTAGCCAATATCCGGAATCCCAGAGGTGACAGGTGCAAGCCGTCCCTTGCGAAGCAGCGTGGCTTGTCAAGCATGTCATCCCAGGCAGACAGACACTGGATCCCCTTTGAATGACACCAGACATTAAGCCAATTGTTAAAGCTGATCATCTTGTCTCTATATTGTGGCATCATTCTTGGTGAAGGAAGGATACTGCTCAGGGTTAGGGTCATACCTGCCTGGGCTACATAATCAGAGAGCTCCTCTATGTCTCTTTTCATGCAGTCCAGGGAGGTGCGTCTCAGGTCGCTTCACACCAGCATGGACAATGACTGTGTCATATTTGTACTTGCTGTGGAGTGACCAGTGCTTGTGTTATGTGGCGGATTCTAGCGCCCGATAGGCAGCTTACTGTGACCCTCTCCTTGTTCAGCCTGGTGAGTGGGACGTCAGTGTGTCTGACTATGGAGTCACCTATGACAAGTATGTTTGGTGTTGTATTTGGCCTTAAGGGCTCTGACTGCTTTGCACACTGCTTTTGTGGTTTATGTGTTGCTTGTGGGGTGTCTTGAGGTAGCAGTTGTTTGGGTGTCTGCTTTGGAGGCCTCTGCTGTTTAGGTAAATTTTACTCAGAGCCTCCGAGTATGTCTTTGTGTGTTTATGTGTTTGATTCAGTGGAGTGGTAGCATTATGTGAGGCTGGTTTTGTGGTGTGTGTAGTTGCCTTCTCCTCCTGTCTGGTCTTGCCAGTCCTGAGTTGAGAGAGCTCAGCCTCCAGTTTGGCTAAATAGCTGCATCTCTCAAGTATTTGTGTTATGTGGGAGGAGGAGAGGGTTGTCTGTGTACATGAGGCAGTTATAACATTGCCTCAAGATTCCCAGATTCACCAGCTGGACCGGAGAGGAGATTGACAACTGACCTTTGGACATGCTAGAATAATATTGGGAAATCCTTAATTGAAAACAAGGGCCAGTGGGGAGTGAGGGTGTAGTGCTTTTAATTTTTAGTGCTGACTTATATAATTGCTTTAGTGAGCAAGTGCCAGGTAACTTGAGTGCAATGTGATACAAGTAACTAAATGCAAAACGACAAACAGTAACTTTCTTTCAAGTGAAACAAGGAAATAAGTACAGTAAGCAATGCAGATATCACTAGTGATCCACAGAAGCGCTGAGAAGTTGCGTATTAGGTGAATTAGCTTCCAGGAAATAACAAGCAAACAAACAACAAGTATATAAACAAAGCTAGATTCAGTAGGCCTGGATCTAGTCTATGCTAGAGCAAACAAGGTGAACCAATTTCAGTAAGATACAGTTCAAATATTCAGGCACTATAAACCTTTAACCAGAAAATTCCCAGCTCAGAAGGGCAGAGTCCAGCCTCTTCTCCCACAAGAGTGCAGTCCACGAACCTTCTTAATGTAAAATAACTGGCCTGAAGCCCAAGTGCCTAAACCAGAACTAATACACTTGGACACTGGGCTCTCAATCAGCAGTTCCCAACTTAGAAGGATGAAAGCTACCTGTCCTGCCACCACAGTGCTTGCCACAAACCTTCCTAATGTAAAACAACTGGTCTGAAGCCCAAGTGCTTAATCCAAAAGACTTGAATGATAGCTACACTTTAATCGAGTTACAACCAAGCAGTAATAAATACCATTGAATACTTTAGAGAATGTCTGGATTAGTGCTCAAGTTACACAAACAAAGCTAGATCCAGCAGGCCCGAATCCAGTCTATGCCACAGCAAACAAGGCGCACCAACTTCAGTAAGAAACAGTTCAGATATGCATGCACTATAAGCCTTTAACCAGAAATTCCCAGCTCAGAAGGGCAGAGTCCAGCCTCTCCTCCCACAAGAGTGCAGACCACGAACCCTCTTAATGTAAAATAACTGGCTTGAAAGCCCAAGTGCTTAAACCAGAATTAATACACTTTTAGAATAACAGACACTGAGCCCTCAATCAGCAGTTCTCAACCTAGAAGGATGTAAGCTACCTGTTCTGCCACAACAGTGCAGACCACAAACCTCTCAGTGCAAAACAACTAACTGGTCCGAAGCCCAAGTGTTTAAACCAAAAGGCTTAGAATGAGTTACACCAAGCAGTAATAAATACAATTGAGTATTTTAAGATGATGCAAAAGTAAAAAGAAGTAGGTAAAAACACAAGTACAGTAAAAGCAGATGAAATTTTTTTTTTTTTTTTTTCTGAACAAGTGCTGAGATCAAAGAAACAGATTTGAGTGCTGAAACTAGAAAACTGGCTAGTTACAAGAAGAAAGAAAAAAAAAAACAAGCTAGAAGGCTTCCCTCAAACACAGAAGGGCTTGGGGGCTCAGAAGCCTACAAATAGTCTGTACCACTTAACAAGAAAGGCAGGAAATAAGCTTAATTATTTTTCTATTTCCCAGATGCTCTCTTTGTACACAGTAGGAGTGCCTGAAATCAGAATATGATCTCACTGCACTCAGTTGAGTGAGCAAATGAGATGGGCCCAGAGGCAGGCTGAGGGGCGGGCAGTTTCAATGCCACTAAGATTAACACAAAAACAGGGCCGGTGGGTGGGAATAACTGAAGAGCAGAATAACCAGTTAAAAATTCCTTCAACACTCCTTCATACACAGTTCAAATCAATTTAAATACTGTACTTTTTAAAAGAAAAAGTGCATAAAAGGTACTTAAATTCTCTTATACGTCCAGTTGAATATAACCAAGTTCTTAGCTTGCCAAGCTGAAGTTTTAAAGCAGGAATTATTTCACATGCACCAGTTTAAATATGCAAGGACAGGAAATCACTGAATGTGGCTACCCCCACACCTGTAATTACTAGCAAATAACAAAATTCAGCCAACACTAGCTTTTAGTTCAAGTTACTGAAGAGCAGAATAACCAGTTAAAAATTCCTTCAACACTCCTTCATACACAGTTTAAATCAATTTAAATACTGTATTTTTAAAAGAAAAAGTGCATAAAAAGGTACTTAAATTCTCTTATACGTCCAGTTGAATATAACCAAGTTCTTAGCTTGCCAAGCTGAAGTTTTAAAGCAGGAATTATTTCACATGCACCAGTTTAAATATGCAAGGACAGGAAATCACTGAATGTGGCTACCCCCACACCTGTAATTACTAGCAAATAACAAAATTCAGCCAACACTAGCTTTTAGTTCAAGTTACTGAAGAGCAGAATAACCAGTTAAAAATTCCTTCAACACTCCTTCATACACAGT
The DNA here is from genome assembly GCF_019279795.1 of Protopterus annectens. Classification (NCBI taxonomy): domain Eukaryota; kingdom Metazoa; phylum Chordata; order Ceratodontiformes; family Protopteridae; genus Protopterus; species Protopterus annectens. The sequence goes on from NC_056728.1 coordinate 1,550,720,735, forward strand.
TTAAATCAATTTAAATACTGTATTTTTAAAAGAAAAAGTGCATAAAAGGTACTTAAATTCTCTTATACGTCCAGTTGAATATAACCAAGTTCTTAGCTTGCCAAGCTGAAGTTTTAAAGCAGGAATTATTTCACATGCACCAGTTTAAATATGCAAGGACAGGAAATCACTGAATGTGGCTACCCCCACACCTGTAATTACTAGCAAATAACAAAATTCAGCCAACACTAGCTTTTAGTTCAAGTTACTGAAGAGCAGAATAACCAGTTAAAAATTCCTTCAACACTCCTTCATACACAGTTTAAATCAATTTAAATACTGTATTTTTAAAAGAAAAGTGCATAAAAGGTACTTAAATTCTCTTATACGTCCAGTTGAATATAACCAAGTTCTTAGCTTGCCAAGCTGAAGTTTTAAAGCAGGAATTATTTCACATGCACCAGTTTAAATATGCAAGGACAGGAAATCACTGAATGTGGCTACCCCCACACCTGTAATTACTAGCAAATAACAAAATTCAGCCAACACTAGCTTTTAGTTCAAGTTACTGAAGAGCAGAATAACCAGTTAAAAATTCCTTCAACACTCCTTCATACACAGTTTAAATCAATTTAAATACTGTATTTTTAAAAGAAAAAGTGCATAAAAAGGTACTTAAATTCTCTTATACGTCCAGTTGAATATAACCAAGTTCTTAGCTTGCCAAGCTGAAGTTTTAAAGCAGGAATTATTTCACATGCACCAGTTTAAATATGCAAGGACAGGAAATCACTGAATGTGGCTACCCCCACACCTGTAATTACTAGCAAATAACAAAATTCAGCCAACACTAGCTTTTAGTTCAAGTTACTGAAGAGCAGAATAACCAGTTAAAAATTCCTTCAACACTCCTTCATACACAGTTTAAATCAATTTAAATACTGTATTTTTAAAAGAAAAAGTGCATAAAAAGGTACTTAAATTCTCTTATACGTCCAGTTGAATATAACCAAGTTCTTAGCTTGCCAAGCTGAACTTTTAAAGCAGGAATTATTTCACATGCACCAGTTTAAATATGCAAGGACAGGAAATCACTGAATGTGGCTACCCCACACCTGTAATTACTAGCAAATAACAAAATTCAGCCAACACTAGCTTTTAGTTCAAGTTACTGAAGAGCAGAATAACCAGTTAAAAATTCCTTCAACACTCCTTCATACACAGTTTAAATCAATTTAAATACTGTATTTTTAAAAGAAAAGTGCATAAAAAGGTACTTAAATTCTCTTATACGTCCAGTTGAATATAACCAAGTTCTTAGCTTGCCAAGCTGAAGTTTTAAAGCAGGAATTATTTCACATGCACCAGTTTAAATATGCAAGGACAGGAAATCACTGAATGTGGCTACCCCACACCTGTAATTACTAGCAAATAACAAAATTCAGCCAACACTAGCTTTTAGTTCAAGTTACTGAAGAGCAGAATAACCAGTTAAAAATTCCTTCAACACTCCTTCATACACAGTTTAAATCAATTTAAATACTGTATTTTTAAAAGAAAAAGTGCATAAAAAGGTACTTAAATTCTCTTATACGTCCAGTTGAATATAACCAAGTTCTTAGCTTGCCAAGCTGAAGTTTTAAAGCAGGAATTATTTCACATGCACCAGTTTAAATATGCAAGGACAGGAAATCACTGAATGTGGCTACCCCCACACCTGTAATTACTAGCAAATAACAAAATTCAGCCAACACTAGCTTTTAGTTCAAGTTACTGAAGAGCAGAATAACCAGTTAAAAATTCCTTCAACACTCCTTCATACACAGTTTAAATCAATTTAAATACTGTATTTTTTAAAAGAAAAAGTGCATAAAAAGGTACTTAAATTCTCTTATACGTCCAGTTGAATATAACCAAGTTCTTAGCTTGCCAAGCTGAAGTCCTGATGACATCTGGATTAGAAGGTATTGAATAAGAAAAAATACAGTTGCATTTGTATTTGTTGCTTTATTCTGTTTCATGAAGTGTAATATTGTCTCTTTTTCACTTACGGAATGTGTCATGATTTTTTAGTATTGACCATAGAGTTTATTTTGTCTGAAGAGTACTTATGTGGAGGAACTCATTCTGGTGGATAGTGGATATTCTGTTTTTACTATAAAATGCTATCCTCCTGAAAGCCTAGAAGTAAAAAGTCAAAAGAAAAAAATGCCTGAAACACAAAAGAGAGGAAAAATAGATTTTAAATGTTTTTGCAGGTGGGCAAGCCCCTTGCACCACCGATGTTGTTACCCAAACTTGTATTATGCCAACTCCATGGTCACACCAACTTGAAGAAGGATAAATTTCCCAAACAAGTGAATCATTTCTGGTACACATTTATAAACTAGACCAGCAATTATTTCCTATAGAAAACAGTGTTCAGTGTTAAGCCTGTCATCATTTTTTATTCTTTGTGCTACTGATACTCAAGCAACTGCAAGGACAGCGGATACACCACTACAGCATATAAAATAATTGGGCAGAGAGTGATGAAAATATGGAGGGGGAGAAGGAGCACTGATGCATTCTTCCAGCAAAAGAAATGGAGAAAAATGTACTGCTGCTGACTTGTAGTCTGACTATGTCGATTAAGCAATGAGGTGTTTCTTGGCTCTAGCATTCTGATACATGTATGATTCCTATATCCACTAACTCCATTCTGCCTGACTCTGATCAAATCACATAATCTGATTAAGGTTACTGGTCAGCACACAAAAAGGCATTTGTTGCTGGGAGGTTTATTATTCAAACAAAAGAACAAAATAAATAAATATTATTATAGCAATAACCCACGCCTGGGTGTGGGTAATGCTGGATTTACTCACGGTTGGTGTGGTTTGGTCATGAGGGCGAAGCCTGAGTGGCCAAACAAAGACAACTGTGGGTAAATCCAGCATTACCTACACCCAGAAGTGGGTTATCGCTATCATACAATGACATTATTTAAGAAAAAAAATATTTACTTTTCTTAAATAATGGCATTGTATAATGCCTCCTTGCTACCCTTCTGCAGCTGTCCAGTATTCTGCGGCAGTTCTGATGTACTGCGCATGCATATGCTTGTGCAGTACATCAAAGCTGTGGGTGGAAGCAACGGAGAAAGCAAGATCTCCATTGCTTTTTACAAAGTGTCTCGGTATGTTAAAGGAGTTTAACATAGCGAGACAGCTTTAAAAAAAGCAACAGAGAAAGGAAGATCTTCGTTACTTTTTTAAAAGCTGTCTCACTATGTTAAACTCCTTTAACATAGCGAGACAGTGTCTAAAAAGTAACGGAGATCTTGCGTTCTCTGTTGCTGTAAAAAAAGACTTATACTAATGGAAAAAGTCCAGGCGACTGGACCTTTTTCCATTAGTATAAGTCTGATTTACAATGTGCACGCTGACCAATCAGTGTGCACATTTTTTGAATATTAATGGGGGGGTCATTGTATAATAAGCAATAAATAACTGTTCAGAGTATAAGATTCTTATCTAGGTAAAGGCAAGGGACCAGATTATACAAACGTCATTGTAACACAGTGCAGAACCTTCACCATCTTACCCTTCCTATTCCATACCATCTTCCTCTCTTATCATCCCAGGGAGCAGGGTTCACCAAATTTAATACCACATAATGATGAGATAAGAGCTGAATTACAGAGTTCACACTCATGATAGTGCAGACTTTTAGCTACTAAGACATTCTGTATCAAGACTCTTGTCTAGAAAACACTTACCACAAATGCACAGCAGTAAAGAGTGTGACAACAATTTACCCACGTTTGGTGTGGTTTGGTCATGAGGGCGAAGCATCAATGGGATCATTTTTTATTCTTTGTGCTACTGATACTCAAGCAACTGCAAGGACAGCGTCACACTCTTTATTGCTGTGCATTTGTGGTAAGTGTTTTGTAGACAAGAGTCTGTTAATTCTTCGCATACTTCCCAGCATCAATGGGACCAGACGGTGTCCCGGGTTGCATCCTACATGAACTCCAAGAAGAGCTAAACCCAAACATAAAACTACTGTTCAATCTCAGCCTTAGTACAGGATATGTACCCAAAGAGTAGCGTACAGCAACAGTGCTCCCTCTCCACAAAGGTGGTGCCTCGATGGATCCTGGAAACTATCGCCCCATAAGCCTGACTAGCTTGGTCTGCAAAGCTATGGAAAGGATCATCATGGACCTCATAAATAAAGATATTGGGGATCTACAGACACTGGATCCTACCCAGTTTGGCTTTGTTAAGGGCAGATCCTGCCTCTTAATCCTGGTCGATTTCTTTGAAATAGTCACCAAGGCCATTGACGAGGGGAAGGTGGTCCACACAGCCTACCTGGACCTCGCAAAAGCCTTCGAGACAATACCCCAATCGGGCATTATAGATAAGCTCACCAGCTTAAATATAAACCCCTATGTCACTAGATGGGTTGCAAACTGGCTTAAGGACAGAACTCACATGGTTTGAATTGCTGGAGCCATGTCAGACTCCAAACCAGTTACAAGTGGTGTCCCACAAGGCTCAGTCCTGGGACCTCTCTTGTTCAGTATATATTTCTTGGAGGTACAGGCCAACATGGAAGGACTGTGGCTGACCAAGTTCACAGATGACTGCAAACTAGGCGCCATAATCGACTCTCCAGCTGACATAAGCATCCTACAAAAGGGCATCATAGAAACAGACAACTGGTGCCAGAGCCATGGCCTCAAGCTAAATGCCAAAAAGTGTATAGTCATCCCCTTTGGCGAAAACAAAGTGCCCACAAATTACCACATAGGTGGTAATCCATTAAGTACGGAAGAAGTAATTAGGGACCTGGGGACCCAAGTTGATAGCAATCTCTCATTTGAAAACCACGTGGCCAAAGTGGTTAGAAAAACATTTTATATAGCCCACCTAATCATGAAGGGATTCACATCTAGATCAGGGGAGGTCATCGTGCCTCTTTACTCATCCCTCATCAGGCCCATAATTGAGTACAATGCCCCTTTTGGGATGTACCTTACCAGACACCTGCAGCAACTGGAAAGACCCCAAAAGTACCTCACCAAGAGGATCAAAGGGCTCAAACAGATGTCATATGCTGCCCGGTTAAAGAAACTCCAGCTCTACTCAGTGGCATACCGCCTGCTCAGAGGTGATCTGTGCCTGACGTATAAAGCCATGTCCAACCCGGAATTAATGGACATGCTGCACCTCAGAAAATCCAAATCCCGTCGAGCTACCTGCTCGAGAGACTTGAACCTCAGCACTGAAATAAATAGGACATGCTGGAGGGACAGATTCCTAACCCAGAGGCTCCCTTCACTCTGGAATAAAATCCCAGTCCAGGTTAGGCAGAGTCCCTCATTGACTCTCTTCAAGAGGAATATTGATGAGTGGATAGGAGATCGTAGGTTTACCATGGGTATCATTTCTGTGTCACTGTTAGACAGAGGCACATTATACTAACCTCGAAAAAGGGCATAGCAAAATTCATTTAAAATGGGTGGCGAAAGCCAAACACACTCTGGTTAGGCTTATAAATGCCCTAGGGCAGATAGCCTAGTATGAACCTATGAACCTATGAACCTATGAACAATTACAAATGCACAGCAGGAAAGAGTGTGACAACAATCACAAATGCACAACAGGAAAGAGTGTGACAACAATTACAAATTAACAGCAGGAAAGAGTGTGACAACAATCACAAATGCACAGCAGAAAAGAGTGTGACAACAATTACAAATGCACAGCAGGAAAGAGTGTGACAGCACTCATAAATGCACAGCAGGAAAGAGTGTGACAACAATTACAAATGCACAGCAGGAAAGAGTGTGACAACACTCATAAATGCACATCAGGAAAGAGTGTGACAGCAGGAAAGGATTGTTTGGTCTTCTTGATCACCAAATGGTTTGTTTTCACTCTGGCTTACGTGCAGATATTACATCACCTACATATTTATTTTCCAAACCTTAATATGAAAAGATAAATGTCTCACTTTATGTGCCCTGAATTTATTCTCTTATATCATTCTACTGTTTGTCTAAGAACACTATGTTATAAAATATTTGTTGGGTTATGCTCATAATGATGTACTCCACCTTAATTATTAGATTACCATTCACAGTCTTCAGCTCAATTCAACAATCATCAAAATTGTAAAAGAATTAGAAAGACCGAAATACATATAACTGTGTTAGCTTGAAAGGGTATAAGACATAATGCAAATTCATCTCAGAGTCAACCTGCAGCCTAATGCAGTCTTATATGAGGCCTGAAATGGTCCCTAGATCCTGTGTCAGCTGTGAAAACCTGCATAAGGATTCTGTTCTTTTCTCAAGAGTGTCAGGCAGAAAAATAATGACCTTTCAAATATAATGAATGCAGACTGTTTTTGTGACTCATTTTTCTTTAACAGTTGGCAGGTTTTGTGGGTGAGAAGCAGAATGTGACTGACACATTTTCTGTACCAGCATTCCTCTTTCATCCCATCACTTTATGAAAGCAATACTGCCTGACAGGATGGGCTTTACAGGGAAATGATGGACTGCCAAGGGCTGTTATGAAGCCAGACAGCACAGATGGAGTGCCTCTCCACTCCTAGAAGGTTCATTATTGACTTGTAATACTCAACCTGGATGGCATTATTGTACTAAGCTATTCAGCTATTTAATTGCATTGCATTTATTTTATTATTGGCATTTGCATTTCCTATATAGTTTTCATGTAAAGTAAGTCTTCTGTCTAATGTTTTAAAGTTGCTGTAAGTCATACAATTGTTCTAGGAAGTATTTTATATCTAAAAATAAGTTATAGAACTAGTTAAAAATGTATACACATGCAGACGTGCAGACACACAGACATGTACATACACACACACACGCACACACACACACACACACACATACACATGCAAATGAAGTCACTTGTTTGTAGACACAGAGTTGTAGAGGCAGTAAGATAGTCTCACACATATACAGAAACTCAGATGCAGACATGATCTCTGAAAAATACATATACACAGAAAGTGAGACAGATGCACATATTCACTTATATACACAGAAAACACACACACACACACACACACACACACACACACACACACACACACACACACACACACGCACATGCATATGTCGAGCAACTACAACCACTATTTTGGCTATATTCACCTGAGACATCATATTGTCATCAATTAATAAATCCATAAATATTGACTCATGAACAAGGCAGAATATTACAACCCTCCCAAAACACACACAGGCACAATCCCTCTCTTCACACACAAACACACACACACACACACACACACACACACACACACACACGCACACACATGCATAGGTTCTTCTAACTTCTAATGGTGTTGTTTGAATTATTTTTTTTTTATTCCACACTTGCTATCAGCGAGGAAAGGGGCCATCATAGGTATGTGCTGGTACTGCAGTTACTTTTGAGTTTATAGGTCCATAGGTTCATAGGTGTGTGCTAGACTAATGGCCCTGGAGCCTTTACAAGTCTAGCTCATAGGATTACCCTGGCATCGTGCCATCCAACCTTAATTCCCAGTGCCTCTTTTGAGTAGAGCCACTGGAGTGATCGTTCGGGTGAATTTTCTATTTCCCATCCACTAATCAAGATTTCTGTTGAAGTAGGCCAGTGAGGTGCTCTGTTTGACATGTATGAGAAGTCTATTCCATAGCATGGGCAGTTTCTGTGTTATGAACCTGTCCCTCCAGCACATTCTGTTGATATTGGTAATGAAGTTGAGGTCTCTGGAGCGTGTAGTGTGGAGGGATTGGGATTTCTTTAGATGTAGCATTTCTAACAGAGCTGGGTCAGACATGGCTTTGTAAGTCAAGCAGAGATCGCCTGTAAGTAGGTGATATGAGACAGAGAATAGTTGGAGTTTTTTGAGTCTGTCCATATACGACAAGTATTTAAGGCCTAGGATCCTCTTTGTGAGGTAATTTTGTGGCCCCTCCAGTTGTTGCAGGTGTCTAGTAGAGAGGTACATGCGAAATGGGGCATTGTACTTGATGATTGGCCTAATGAGGGAGGAGTAGAGGGAGACAATGACTTCTTTCTTCCTGGATGCAAACCCCTTAGTAATGAGATGTGCCACATAGAAGGACTTTCTGGACACAGTGGTAATGTGGTGGTCAAAACAGAGGTTGCTGTCAACCTGTGTTCCCAGATCTCTCATAATGCCTTCTGTGTTCAGTGGACTACCTTTGATTTGGTAATTCATGGGAACCAGGTTTTTCCCAAATGGGATGACAACACATTTTTGGCATTGAGCTTAAGGCCATGGTTCTGACACCAGTTGTTGGTCTCAGTGAGGCTTTTCTGTAGGATGTCAACATCACTTGGGGAGTTAATAATGGCTCCAACTTGCAATCGTCTGTGAACTTTGTCAGCCAGAGTCCCTTCATGTTGGCCTGGATGTCTGAGAAGTAGATACCAAACAGGAGAGGACCCAGGACTGATCCCTGTGGGACTCCACTCGTGACTGGTTGGCAGTCTGACTTGGAGTCAGCTGCTTTCACACTGTGGGCTCTATCTGTGAGCCAGTTTGCAACCCACCTAGTGATATAGGGGTTGATGCCTAGTTTAGTGAGTTTTTATATGATTCCTTAGTGGGGAACGGTATCAAAGGCCTTGGCCAGATCAAGGTAGGCTGTATGAACCACCTTGCCTTCATCCACAGCTCTGGTGACTGACTCAAAGAAGTCGACCAAGTTGAGCAGGCATGATCTACCCTTCACAAAACCAAACTGTGTGGGTTCCAGAGTTTGGAGATTCCTTATATCCTTGTTTATTAGGTCCATGATATTGCTTTCCATAGCTTTGCATATCAGACTTGTCAGGCTAATTGGGTGATAGTTCCAAGGGTCTGTAGTTGCTTCTCCTTTGTGGAGAGGGATGACTATAGCAGTGCGCCATTCGGTATGGACAAAGCCTGAGGTGAAGCTATGACTGAACAGGGCATACAGGTGAGGTGCCAGTTCACTCTGTAGTTCATGTAGAACACAGCCAGGGATATTTTCAGGTCCGGTAGAAGCTGTATTCTTGACCTTGGACAGTACTGTTTTAACCTGTGCAGCAGTAATACTGGGTGCCTGGCAATTTATTGGTATTGTGATTGGTCCTGGGGGGGGGGGGTGAGAGGGGTAAAGTTGGCACTGAATCTGTCGGCCAGTATATTGGCAATATCTGTTGACTCAATATAGGAGGTACCATTGTGCAGTACCTCAGAGCAAATCTGGGTATCGCCATGGAAATTCTTTACATAACTATAGAAGGCCTTGTGGTTGTCTTTACAATCTGCTGCAATTCTGTTTTCATAGCTAGCTTTAGAGGATTTGATGAGGGTTCTCCACTTTTTGTTGAGGCTGATAAGGTAGTTTTTCCAGTCTTGGGACGTTACCTTATTCCATATCAGTTTCCTCCTTCTGTTGTAGAGTTTGTTTATGGCAGGGGACCACCAGATTGGGTTCCTTTTTTTGGAGGAGAGCGTCTTGGTTCTGTTGGGTATGGTGAGGTCCATGCATTTCTGTACATGTTCATACAGAGAATTGGTGTATGATTCGGGGGTCATGCAACTATTCTCCATTTACATGGGTGCCGTGAAGTTAGCCACCTCTGTTTTTAGAAGCCCAAAGTTAGCTTTGGAGAAGTTTTTTTCACTGTGGTTACCTTTGCAGGGATGGGGGATGGTGGGAGAGATGTGGATTTCCAAGGTGATTAGTTTGTGGTTGGATCTAACCAGGGAGGAGTTGACTATTGGTGTAGAGCAAAGTTCATGCATGTTAGTAATGACCAGGTCAAGGATGTTGCTACCTCTAGTGGGGGTAAGAACGAGCTGGTCCAGGGCATTGGAATTATTGAATTCCAGGAAATGTTGGGCAAGTGTATTGCACACATGTAGCAATAAATGTCCTAGCTCCATAAATAGGTAAGTAGTGTGTAATACACATAGAATCATAACAAATATGCTAATGCAACACCCAAGCAGTTCAAATGATTCACATAAATAGTACATGCTTCAGCTATATTGACACTTCTTGCATATGGAGATTCCACAAGGAAGTGCAGGCTCTGTGGTTTACAGCTGTGTTTCTAATATGCCCTACAACAGCCTGCAGTATGTTCCCTGTATGTATTCTGTATAAAATGGTGGAGAAGCGGCAGGCTGGGCAGTAGGAGGATAATGGTTCGGTCTGGCCATGTACATATGCAGCCAGCAAAGAAGGCACTTCATCCTCACTATGTGATAAACAAAAACAGGCAACCACATGTCCACACCTCAGACTGCAACAGGTAATGTCTAAAAAGCAGCACAGATGAAGCAGTGGCATCTACTTCTGATGCATGGATTGAGATGCATGAAATGTGAATATCAGACTATACTGGTCAGTGGATAGTCTAGCAATCCTTAGCATCAAACTAATTCACATTTAACACATAAGAGTGAGAGTGGGTTAGGCATAATCATTATCATAATGTGCATGTATACTTACTGCACAATGGCACATATTTATATGTATCTAGTGGGTAAGGGTGTGTGACATAGGGGTATCTCATGTTGAAGGATATTCATATGCAGTTTCCTCCTGATATGGGCTGGGGGTGCCATTATGTGTCCATATCATGATGTGGTGGTTTGTGTCCTGAGGGGATAGGCATTCATTGTCATGGACAATTTGCTCCTGTAATATTTTTAAGGTGCCAGTGCATGACTTTAATTGGTGGTCACTACAATGGCTTGTTGTACCTGGACTTCTGACCCACATGACATTGTGTGCAGGTACAGGACCATGATCTGGATGAGGTGTGACCATGAAGTAGTCTGCTAAAGGAGAGTGACAACTTGTGGTCTACCATAATAGAGCAGAGTAGGGCAGGGAACACACAGAGATGCGGATGAAGACTGGGCAGCCTGTGGTTGCTCCTTTACATAACCATCCTAGGACCTACACTCCCCTGTCTTTAGCAGCCACTGCCAGTAACTGCAGTGATGGTGACACCCGCAATTCTCCACAGGGATGTGGATAAAGCAGCAAAGTGTGTCAGGACCAATCATTATTGAGTTCCTGGCCAGCATGTTTTTACAAATGCCAGATGCCATAGCAGTGAGATGCATGCTATACTGAGTTGCAGTGGATAATGCCTGCTAGCTGCTGCAGCATATCTGCTGATGAATTGTGAGTGCCACCCACATTTAAGGGGGCACCTATCCCATATGATGATGTTGGCCTCCTATGAGGCTGTGAAATGGTGGGTGTACCAGCTTCAAATGCAGTATGTGCATCCACAGCCTCAGTCATGGAGAAAGCATTACTGGTGGTTAGAGCCATAGGGGATCCTTTCACCAATGGGGATGGTAAGCCCTTGTGTCTTACAGCCTCATATTCTTGTCTGGGTGAGGCCACACCTGTAATGCGGATAGATCCACAGTGCCATTCTGTTCTCATACTGTGGCATAGACAGAAGGGTCTCATCTCCATCAGTAGCCCTAACACAGATGACAATATCAACCTGTCATTGTGCATAGCCCTCACAAATGTCACTGCAGCAGTGCCTTGTCTTATAAATGCACTATAAAATATGTATTAGAGTTATCATGGGCTTCTGTGCTAAAACCATGTTTCCAGTTTAAGGGTGTTCAGTTAAAATGTACCATATGAACACAACCTAATTCTGCTACCTTCCTGATATGGCTTGTTATCTGATTTACATCGAACAATGAATAGCCAATAGCTGCTTTTGTCATGCTATAGTATATGTGTGCATTATAGCTGTACAATCTCCTGTTGTTGTGTGGTATAAGCAGTACATGGTGTCATCTGCCAAAACATGTCTGGGATAGTCTACACAGGAGTCAATAGCACTTCTACAAGTATAACCCCAGACCCAGTGTTCCCCTGCAAGGACACCCAAAACTGCTCTGGCTCTTTCATACACCTTTACCTTTGCATGTTGTAGTGTGTTGGAAACATGTTAACAGTATTGCAGGAAATTGTGATTGTAACTCTGATCGCATTTGTGTCATGGATCACTATCTGCCCATCCTGGTCATGTAAAGGCTTGTCATCACCACTCTCCATAACAGAAGTTATCTACATGTCCAAAATGCATGCAGCAGGACATCATTTTGGCAGCGATGATATTGTCCAGCCCCTGCTATCCACTTCATCTTCAGCTATGTTCACACCTAAAACACATAACAGAGGGCTATAGTATATGTCATACTTGGGCTGGAAGAATTGCAGCTACATAGGAAGGGGGGGGGGTAACACTACAGAGACCATAAAATAGTGAGAGGGAAGGTTGTGGGTGCATACCATATGATAGGTGTAGGGACAGATTACAGAATACATACAGCAGGTGTAGATGTCAACAAGTATGCAAATGGTAAGCATACCTCTCAAACTCTTAGCATTAAATCCTAGCAAACCCTAAAATAATGGGAGAACAAAGGCATACAAATAGGGACAGATTTTAAATATTGTTCTTCTAAACTTAGAAAGTTGCTGAAATAACAGAATTTGTGCTAGCAGGCATTTTCTGAAGGATGTCAAGTCTCAAACTCAAATGTATATTATCATTTAGTGAATTCAATCCACAGTGATTTGCTAGCAAACCACAAATTTTATGAGGAACAGACCAAAAATTTGAGGCAAAAATCTGGGGCATTCTGTGAAAATCTGCACAGTTGAGAGGTGTGAATTGACAAGGCAGGCATTGTTGCTGCTGTTACTGGGAGCTGCTATGATAACTACCAGCGATATGGTCATAATGTAGCACAACATGAATAAGCAAGAGTTTATATTTCATTGATAGATAGAGAAAGCAATAATAAAGAAAGACAAATAATCTATATCATGAGTTTTGGAAATAAATTATATACAAAAATGAGGTGCTTTCATTTCAGTATGCAGTCAGTGGAAATATTACAATCAGTCAGAAAAAAAAGATGTACGAACTGCCAACAAATCTGCTTAAGTAATATTAGCAAAAGAAAGAGCAGAGAGAATGTGTCTTTAAAAAATACACATCTGATTAGCTGACTGCGCTTTGTTATCACAGGTGTAGAAACTTAAACCTTGTTAGACAGCAGCTGTACATTAGAGTTGGAGGAGAGAATTTTAGTCTTTATCAACAAAGCATTCGCACACGCAGATTATTTTGAAATGTTCTATTAGCAGTTTTCTAATTTGTTGGAAATTAGTCTTTTTTGAGCATTGTAAAGACGTTATTAATATATTTATTCAACAAAGCATACTGTACAATCTCTGTTCATGGTGCTTTTGTGGCGCATTTGGTATTTTGGTACTGGTTGCTGTTACAAAATTGAGTTTCTTGTTTATTTTATTACAAGAGCATTTGAGATAGTAGGAGATACTTCTGGAAAATGTTTCTCCTATTTTTTATTGTAGTTACGTTAATAGAGGGCAAAAGATTTGTCAATTTCACAGTGTACGTCATATTAGGATAACTTGAGAGTGAGACTCTTTTTTTGAGTATATGGCAATAGTTGACACTAAGCATTTTGAAGGTTAAGGAAGGCATGTCAAAAACACTCTTGGTAAACATAACATGAAACTATGGTTCCTAATCTAATATACCAGATATGCAAAATATAAGGTAAAAATTCCCAACCATGCAAAAGACAATAATAAAGCCTTCTTTAAATGTCTTGGAAATCTCAGAAACAATGGTTGGATCTGTACAGAGCTAAAAGTAAGTATCACATACTCTGATTCTGAGGACATAGCAAATCTACTAGCAGATCCATTTATCTGTAATTTCACCCCTCCCCTCACAACCACTCCCAGATAACATACCATCATCTATTCACTGCTCCTCCAATCTGTCTCAGGAGCTGGTCCACCAAACACTTTCCAAGGCCAAGAACGCTGCTCCTGTGGGTCCATATAACATACCGAGATCACTTCTGGTCAGCCAGAAACGTGATCTGTCAAATCCTCTACATAGGCTATTTAGTAATAAACTCCAAGTAGGGTTTGTGCCAGAAGAGTGGAGGACTACAACAGTCAGTCATCCCCCTTTACAATGGTAGAATGTCAGTGGTCCAGGTAATTATAGACCAATAGGCCTGACTAACCTCAATTGTAAGGCTATGGAAAAAAAAATATCATAGAATTAATAAAAAGGCAACCTGCCAAACCCTGAAGTAAGTCATTTTTTTTTTTTGTTAAAGGGCAACATCCTGCCTACTTAATCTGATTGATTTCTTCAAGAAGGTTACTAAAGCAATAGATGAGTAGAACATCGGTGCACACCTCATATCTGGAGCTCACAAAGGCATTTGACACTACCTTACATTCAGGTATAATTAATAAACTCACACATCTAAATAAAATCAACGTGTTACTCACTGGATAACTAAATAGTTCTCACATATAACTCAAGAAATTAGGTTGGGACGATCTACCTTCTCTAAAAGACCTGACACTAGTGTTGTACTTCAGGGTTTGGTTTTTGGATCACTCCTATTTGGTATTCACTTCTAAGAACTCACAGCTAAAATGCTTAGAGCCAATATAAACTCTCCAGAAGACACAAAAGTCATCCAGGAGGAACTTTATTTTTTTTTTCAAAATAATGGCTAGTGTCAGAAGCATGATGTAAACCTAAATGCCAAAAAATGTATAATAGCATCCTTTAGCAAGTGTGATCTACCCTAAAAATATCACACTGATAACATAGCTTTAAAAATTGACCCAGTAGTGAGGGATCTGGGAACTCATGGAGACAATGAGCTGTCATTTGATCATCAAACATCTGTTACTGTTAGGAAATCCTTCTTCACTGTGTAGCTTGTTAGTAACGGCATAGCATCCAAGATCAGAGCGGTGATAATCTTACTGTACTCTGAACTTATTAGGTCAGTCAATGAGTATAGTGCCCACTTCAGTATGTACATACCCAAATACCTGACACAACTTGAAGGGCCACAATACTTCCTAACCAAATAAATCAAGGGTTTAAATAATAAAAGCTGCAGTGACAATCTCACTGCTCTGTCCCTCTTCTTACTGTTAGCCAATCATAGACTCAGCCAAAGTCAAATTGAGGAAGTCTTCAGTGAGAGATCAGACTATCATCAGTACAGTGGGTGATATTAGATAGGAATACCAAGGTATAAAGAAAAGAGAGAAAAGGACTAGGTCTAGCCAGAGCCTTTAGGAATACTGAGTTAAAAGTACCCACAACTGACTGAATGTAAGAGCCTGAAAAAGAAAGTCTTCTTTGATTGAGATAGTTTGAGAACCAGATATGTATGAAAACGTCACAGCCCAAAGTTTGGAATTTATTTACAATAATTTTGCATTTGAAAATTTCACCAGCTTCCTTTAAGCTTTAAGTCTATAAAGATTATCTCAGAATACTACACTTTGACCACAACAAAGGACCAATCTGCCTCAAAACACACAAAAACAGTAATTACAATCACTTAGGTTC
Source organism: Protopterus annectens (assembly GCF_019279795.1). Classification (NCBI taxonomy): domain Eukaryota; kingdom Metazoa; phylum Chordata; order Ceratodontiformes; family Protopteridae; genus Protopterus; species Protopterus annectens. The sequence continues at coordinate 1,550,736,217 of NC_056728.1, forward strand.
ATAGATACATATTACGCTATTGGTCTGTTAGGATCTTAAGAAGTCTATCTTTACATTCCCATGGTAGTTTTAGCCCATATATTTTGCATACAAATAGCACAAAGATGGGCTAAAGCAGGATATGTTGGGGAAGGTATGTTTCCTCTATCTATGTGGGAGAGGTATGATAAGCCAGGGGTAAATCTGAAGTCATCCATTCATTCATCCAAATCACATTTAAAAAGAGCAAGAGAAGCACTTTTCTTTATGTGGAGTGGAAGATGGTTGCATAGAAGCTGCATTTTCCTCCCACGTGTTCTGTTCATTACAATGCTAAATGTAAACGAAAAACATTTATTAAAAGACACAGAAAGCACAATTACAGCAAACCTCCCTTATTCCTTAAAAAGCAATCTTATCCAAAAACACAAAATACAGATAATATTGTAAAATATTCTCTGCATGTCAAGCCTGGAGCTGTGCTACCGTCCAGATATTCTAGACAGAATAACATTGTTACCTACCACAAATACTGCAGTAAGCAGGACCCCACAACAATGAATGGCTGTACAAACACGTGTGACTGGATAACACTTGAATGTATGACCATTCTGCTAAATAATATTGTAATAATGCTTTAATAAATGTTTGTATGCAAAGAAAATAAGAGTAGCTCTCTGACTGACCATTGATAAGAGGCAAAATGATAACATTCAAATAAAGGCCAGAACGTGAGCTCTGTTATTATGTCACTGCTTGTGAGAACATTATAAAAGGGCTGCTTATTAATCTTTGTAGTATGCTTAAACACCAGATGCACACTGAGACTGTATAATATGTTGTAGGCCCTACCTCAATGCTCATTTCTGCTCAGATTTGTTTTACTTTTGAAGAAAAGTTTAACCTTTTTATAGCTTTTCAATGGAAGGAGTGAAGTAAAAAATGTTAACATTTCAGGGCAAAGGGATATTCTTTGAACAAAAGCTGTTCAAGAAAATTTTAGCCTTTTCTAAGGAAAGAAGAGAAAAAGTTTTCCTTTCAAGACAAAGTGATATGCTGAAAAAGGATTACCTTGAAAGTGTCTGACAAAGAGAGAAGTACCTTAGTAGTGCCATAACCAAATACTTAAACTGTGAAACCCTGACTTCAGGAGCAGTGACTTTGGAGTATGTGAAAGGTATTATTAACCTCCAGGAACTGCTAATGAAATATAACCTGAAGGTTGTGATCAGATCATGTCTCTTCATTACTGAAAATTTTAACAGTTAAAAAAAATGACAGCCAAAGGCTATTTTTCTTCCAGGTGAAAAGGGGACTGATCACAGATCCTGGGAACTATCGACCTATTAGCCTGACGAGCCTGGTCTGCATGGCCATGTAACGTATCATCATGGAACTCAAAAACAAACACATTGGTAACCTCCAAACTCTGGAACCCACCCAGTTCAGGTTTGTGAAAGGCAGATCAGGCCTCCTGAACCTGATTGACTTCTTTGAGGCAGTCACTAAAGCTGTGGATGAGGGTAAGGTGGTTCACACAGCCTATCTTGACCTCGCCAAGGCTTTCGACACCATCCCCCATTCTGGAATTATAGCTAAACTCACTAAACTAGGTATAAATCCCTATGTCACAAGATGGGTTACCAACTGGCTCACTGACAGAACTCACACTGTAAATGTTGCAGACTGCAAATCTGACCTCAAGGCAGTGACAAGTGGAGTGCCACAGGGTTCCATACTAGGACCTCTCCTGTTTGGTATCTACTTATCTGAAGTACAGGCTAACACAGAAGGCCTCTGGCTGACGAAGTTTGCAGATGACTGGAAACTAGGAGCCATAGTGAAGTCCCCAAATGATGTGGACATCCTACAGAAGGGCCTCACTGAGACAGATGCCTGATGTCAGAGCCATGGCCTCAAGCTTAATGCCAAAAAGTGCAGTGTCATGCCCTTTGGTAAAAACTCTGTACCCATGAACTACCACATAGGCAGCAATCTACTTAACACCGAATGTGTGATAAGAGACCTTAGGGCCCAGGTGGACAGTAGTCTCTCCTTTGATAGTCACATCACCACAGTAGTCAGGAAGTCCTTCTACATGGCATACCTCATCATAAAAGGGTTCTCATCCAGTAAAAAAGAGGTCATTGTTCCCCTCTAGTTGTCACTCATTAGACCCATTATAAAGTACAACGCCCCTTTTGGAATGTACCTCACAAGACATCTGCAGCAGCTGGAAAGGCCACAGAAGTACATCACAAAGAGGATTACTGGCCTCAAACACATATCCTACATTGACCGTCTCAAAAAACTCCAGTTTTACTCCGTAGCATATCGTCTACTCTGAGGTGATCTCTGCCTAACTTATAAAGCTATGTCAAACCCAGAGCTGTTGGACATGCTACACCTAAAGAAATCCCGATCCCTCCGAGCTACATGCTCTAGGGACCTAAACCTTGTCACCACAATAAACAGGACATGCTGGAGGGATAGATTCATGTCCCAGAGACTTCCTATACTCTGGAACAAGCTACCCATCTATGTCAAGCAAAGTTCTTCATTAGCACTCTTCAAGAAAAATCTTGATGAGTGGATGGGAAATAGGAAATACACCCCAGGGATCACTTCTGTGTCTCTGCTGGACAGTGGCACAGGAAAATAACTTTCTTGGGTGGCGTAAGCTTTGGTACTTTGCTGGCTAGGCTTATGTAGGCCTTTAGGCTGATAGCCTAGTACCTACCTATGAACCTATGAACCTATAAATAAAAGTGAGCTATATCTGCCTCTGTACTCTGGTGGTCACCCCAGATAACCTACCTACCCCACCCTTCCCCCCCACTTTCATGATAATGATATTGCATCTCTGGCAAAAACTGAACAGGAACAGTGTTCATGATCTGTTACCTCATTTTTACATCATGAAATACTAAAGCATTGCAGGTTTCACTGTCAGTGTCTTTCAGAGAGATTATACCCCAACCATGACCAGTCTTGTTTTATGCTAAACATTGTTTTGGATAAAATAGCTCAAGGGTAGAGAATATGATGCAAACAATGGTTTACAGTGGTCTGATCATCTGTTCCAGTTATGTGTCCTTCTGTGTTCACTTTGTTTTTTATATAGTATTCAGGAGTACTGCTGTTGTAAGGGAGCTTCCTTTTGGGGTGTTCCCATGCAGCAAACATCTACTGTGTTCTTAGATGTATCTGATAACTAACTGGCAGCAAGTAACATGTCTCCTAGCCTTTAGGATGTTGTTATGCATGTATTGCACAGGTGATATTTAATATGAATTTAAAAAAAAAATCAGACTTTTTGAGAAATATGGGCTATTATAGCAGGAATGTTGCATTTATGCCCTGTTACTCCATTTTTTTTCTGTCTGCTGCATAAGCAGACCTTACACAGTCACCGTATTTCACTGAACAGAAGAACCCACTTATGGGTGATTGCACAGCATAGGAAACGTAAGAATGAGAACAAGAGTAACCGAACATCGTAATGTGCTCTGTAGGCCTTGTTCTGTGTGTTTGTGCAGCATTCCCATTTGCATGTCGTTAGTTCTTGGCATACTTAAACTGAGATCAGCACTATGCACCTGCAATGCTTGCCATTAATGGATGGAGAAGCACTTCATGTGCTACCAAGATAATGTAGCATTATCAGCAATCATTCAGTCCTGCAGACCCAGACATTTAATCAGCACATTATTTAGATTTAGCACATATTAATAAACATGGGTGGGAGGGTGGCTTCATCACATTTGTAATGTATACTAATGCTAAACCTCCTGGCCCCTGTCCAAAACCCCAACCCTACACCTTACCATAGACAAACCGTTTCTGTAACATTATCAGCACACATGCATAACATTAAATCTATCCCCAAACCTAGTCCTTATTCTAACCCTAACCTGCCAGCATTCACACACACACTCCATTTCCCTAATGCTAAAACTTTTAGTATATCCAAATGTTTTGGGATTGAAATCCCAAACCTAGACTTACTTTACCCATGCACAGTGAATCTTCTGATGACATCTGCAGTATCTGAAGATTGGAACTCTCCACCAATTTCTCAAGCAGTTCTATTGAAGAAATGGCAGTTCAACACAATAATTGACACGTGCACCAGCACCTGCATACGCACACACACACACACACACACACACACACACACACACACACACACACACACACACACACATACACACACACACACACTCTCTCTATCTCTCTCCCAGATGCATTCTTTCCTCAAAAGATTCAAAAGTAACTTTATTGTCATTTAGGAAACACAAGTGCTACCTAAATGAAATTTCGAGTGTCAGCTCTTTTACAGGAAAAAAACAAACACAAAAAGCAAAACATTATATGTATTAAAGAATAAACAATAACTATAGTACAAAAGTAAATATCAAGTTAGCTGACACACATGCGTGTGCACTATTTATATACTCTGGACAACACTGACTACTTGATGATTAACACATGAAAAGGAAAGTACACTATACACAGAGGTGAGATTGGGTGATATTGCACATATGGAAGTGATTGGAAGTGCACTTGGATGAGAATATATTAATTTAGTATGCAATAAATAAATAGAATTGCTATATGGAAAAAAAGGAATGAGAGCATAACAATCTATTATAGTTCTGATACATCCAGATTTATGTCTGCATTAATGAGTCTCATTGCAGTTGGATAAAAACTGTTCATGAATTTGGAGATCCTGCAGTGGATACTTCGTAACCTTCCACCAGATACAAGTTTAGTGTCGCTCGGTATTTTGTGGGACCGCTTTTTACATCTCATTTCTAAGAGCTCTTGTAAGGTAGTAAGACTAGTGCCCACGATCTTTCCTGCTGTTCTTGTTATCTTTTGCAGCTTCTTCCTTTCGGCCATTGTGCTGTTACCGAACCATACAGGGCAGTTGCTGGTGATAATGCTCTTGATGGCTCCCCTGGAGAAGGTATTTTGAGCATTCATGGAGAGCTTTACTTTTCTAAGCCTTCTTAGGAAGTGTAGGGCTTTTTTTTAATTAGATGGCCTTTGTTTGTACTCCAAGAAAGATCCTCTGTTATATGTACCCATGGGAACTTTGTAGTTTGGACTCTCTCCACTTCTTCACCATTGATCTTGAAAGGCAGGTACATGGCAGAGCTTCTTCTGAAGTCAATAATGATTTATTTTGTTTTATTGATGTCATTATAGCAGCATTCATTCATGGAGTTGACCTCATTCCTATACCCACTCTTGTCATCACCACTTATGAGTCCCACCACTGTGGTGCCATCTCCAAATTCGTTGATGTGATTGTTGCTAGTTTTCACAGAGCAGTCATGGGTAAGGAATGTGAACAGCAAAGGATTCAGCACACAGCCCTGGGGTACACCAGTGTTGATTGTAATACTCCCTGAAATGTTGTTACCAGCACAAGTCCTTTGTGGTCTTCCAGTCAGGAAATTGAGGATCCAGTTGCACAGCCCTTTATTTATGCCAAGGTTGATTAGCTTTTCTATAAGTTGCATTGAAATCCCCATATTGAGTACCAGGCTGAAATCTATGAACAACAGCCTAGCATAGTTGGTCTTCTCTTCAAGATGCTCCAATGTGAGGTGAAGTGCCACTGAGATGGCATCAGCAGTTGATCTGTTTGCCTGGTAGGCAAACTGCAACAAGTCAAAGGATTTGATAGTACTGTAGAAAAAATGCCTTATAACCAGTCTTTCAAAACATTTAATTACATTTGATGTAAGGGCCACTGGCCTGTAATCATTTAGGCAGGTGGGGTTGATTTTTTTAGGCAGAGGGATTATGTTGGTAACTTTGAAGCATGCTGGCATACCTCTCAACCATACCAAATTTCTTGGTATTAACCCATTTTGAGGTAAAATTATTATGGTTCTGCTAATTCCTGAGTGGCTCCCTTAAGTTCCGAATTTCCTGGTCTTTTTTATTTTTTTTTTTCAAATTTTTGCTAATGTCATCGCATGCAGGGCATGTACAATGATGTCAGCATTGTAAGCAGACTGCAAGCCTGTCAGAAAATGGTGGGGCTCGAGGGGATGGGTACTACCATCTATGTTTGTTTATTATCGGCCAAGCAAGTACACGAGCAGGATAGCCATAAGTGGTTTGTTCGAGGAGCGCGGTAGTTAACTAGTGCAGAGCCGAGTGCAGACACAGACATATGTGTAATGATGCTCCTCAACTAAAAGGTACCATTTAAGTTAGAAAGTAATTTGTAACCAGAAGAGAATAACGGGATAGAAAAAAAGAATAGCATATAAAAAGCTGTAGTAATAGATGCAAGGGTGAAACATGTAAAAATGTATTTTACTGCAGTTTTCACAGCAAACTGGAAAAGCAGGGCTAGTTAAGAGAAATAAGCTGTTGTCATTCTACAATACTCTATGCTTGAATTGCAGATGGTTGAAATGAAGTAAGTGGTCCTCTGCCAATTTGAGGATGTGTCACCTGTCCCAGATCTGCAGGGAATGCAATGTGTGCACTGTGCAGGTCCACATCACAGCGACCACCACTTTTTCTAAACCGAAATGTGATGGAGCAAATAGGAATGCAGATTTTAACAGCTTCCACCAATGTATTAATATTTATCAGGGATAACATTAGTGGCCACAAGATAATGGGCAGGATTCACGAAGCCTCTGTGTAAGAGATACAAGGCTTACACGGAGGCTGCAGTTAAACGGTGTGACGTCAGCATGTCATGCATATGCATGAGGGCATGCTGAATCACACCTAAGGCTAACACGGTCCATGGAAGACAGTAGGGGGCGTGTCCGTAGGCCGAGCCCTGCAAGCGGACACGCCCCCAAAAGAGTAAAAGTGCCCAACGTAAACACCCACGACAGAGTACATGGAAATGTGAATAAATACAACACAACACATGCCCCCACAGACTATGAACATAAAATTATATAAATGAACATGTTATATTTTTTTTTAACTGTAAAGATGTTTACCCGTGAGTGCGCTCGTTTGCGCGGGCGTGCCCGAAGCTCAGCCACAGTTAGCAGTAAGTGGAAAAGCATATAAGAACTAACTATGCAAAGTAAGCCAAAAAGCAATAGAGTAGCGGTAGAGACGTCGGCTGAAGAACAGGCAGTCATGGTTCGAGCCCCCACAACATCAATTTTTATTTTTAGTGAAATAAGCATGAAACAAGTCCCTGACATATATGTACACATATAAAATTATATTTTATGTAAAATGTAATGAAATAGGCCATTTATTTTGAAGAAATGTGAGATAACAAAATAATAACAAAATGCCAGATGTGCCTATAGCTGAACTACAGTTTAACAAGGTGAGTGCATCTGCCCGTGGGTGAGCAGTTGTTTAACAGATGTAAAATGAGTGCCCGAAGGTGAGCAGTGGTTTAACACGCTGAAACTGTGTGCCCCTAGCTGAGCTGAGCGTAATATGTGGGCTGACAGCCAAATGAAGTGTAAACCAGCGTAACCCGTTTGCGCGGAGCTGCGCACCACGCCAACAAGCTAACCGACGGTCAACGTTGAGCAAGCTGTAACAAAACTGCCTTTACACAGACACACCCCCTTGCCTGTCTAGACAGTCATAAAATATAAAAAGTAGTGGCCAGGTTCAAACCCAGGATACCATGCACCATAGTCAAGGTACTGAACCACTAAGCCATGACAGCTGTACTTAGAAATGCAGTAATAGCAAATATATAGGAATGAATAGAAAGTGGAGCATGACAAAGCAGGTTTTGTGAAGCTGATACAATTCCAAAATGGCCAATCACAGATAAGTGCGGGAAAAACGGCATATATTAGCCCCATAGGCGGGAATACACAGCATAAATGATTGTAGAACTAACTTGCAGCCAGAATGTCAGGAGTAGGTGAGGGTAGTTGCTTTTGAGCACAGAGGTGGGGCGTTGAGGAGTCCAGATATATAGTCTGGCTCCTAGTCCACAATCATGAGGCCCAACTCATGCAAGGCCAGGTCCCGTGGGGAGCATATAGGGCTGAGGCGTGGGACCGGTGGGCTCATGATCTCACCAGTGCCACAGGGATTCCAAGGACTGGTGAGCAGGTCTGTCAGTACCATGCGGACCTGAAGAGATGTAAGCAGGACCAATTGAACCTTTGGATCCAGGAGGCCCAGCAAATGCCCAACGCCCCACTACTGAGTAAGTTACATTTAATTATGTATGTAAGAAATTAAACTAGCTGATATTATTGAGATGTGTATTCCAATATTACTTCATTTATATTACAGCTGCAGGTGTCCGTTCGGAGAACCTCAGATCCTATGGCGATAGGCTGGTGCGGTTGCGCCACCAAGCAGGTCAGTAATCCTCTCCCAGTAACTATAAAGAAATATAAAAGTATGACAGTTAGCAAAAGAGTGCAGTGTAGTCACTAAGTAATAAAATGTGCAAGTAACAGTGTAAGAGTGTTTGCAAGTATTGCTTGATTACAAAAGTGTGTTGCAGTCTGTAATCCAAACAGAAAAATGAAAATGTCTGAAATAAAGTCTGAAATAAAGATGCCCCACCTGTAATATAATAGTACACAACCTGCAGCAGGCTGAAAAGTACAGCTGCAGAAGATGAGCAAATCACATGTGTGAAATATATCCCTGTTGAAATACTGAAACATGACAGAAGTGAGACTGCTGGAAAGGATTGTAATAACTGCAGGTAAAACATGTCAATAAAGCCTAGAAGTAAGTACCATCCTGAATAGTAAAGTTAAAACAAGTGAGAGAGTGTGAGAAAGAGTTATGAATACACCAATAAAGTAGTAATAACCCCTGAATAAAGTATACTGCAGTCAGTACAGAATGAAATGAATGTGACAAGCAGAACCAAACTGTGAAATGTGTTCAAAGTGTTGCTGCAGCTGGAATGTGTATCCCAAAATCTGGATATGTTGCTCTCAGTCTGCAATATGCAGATAGTATGATTGTCTGAAATACCAAACATCCACAGTTGTCTATAGCTATATAAAGCAAATGTAGCAGGATGATGTAGCTGAACAAAGCCAGATATGAACATGTATGAATAACAATAAAATGTATATTGATGTAGCAGTAACAGTCCTATCACCAACTTGAAGTAGTTATCACATAGGAAACTGTAGGTAGAACAGTAGTGTGTATATATCTGCAGCTATTAGAAATGTACAGCATATGTATTGGTATCTGAAGGTGTTAATTATATTTTCTTCACCCCACCCTATAACCACATATAATCCATTCCACGTGAAATTGGTATGTGCAATCACAATTAACACCCCTGGACATTTGTCCTGTTGGGTCATACATATTTGCATGTACGTTGATGCATCTGCCCTGTTCATACATCCAAACCTGATGGCCTGTTGCCATCAATCAACCCTGCATGTTGTTGGACTGTGTATTGCTGTTCAAATTATGCATGTGTTATGCTCGCTGTTCAATGGTGTGAATATCTGGGTGTTTGGTTAATGGGAATACTAATGCATGCTGTTACAACTAATTGCGAATGGTATTGTATGTTACTAACCCAAACTGTCATGACATAATGCAAAACATAGGATGACAGGGAAGGCGGGTTCTAGCGGACCCACCTCTCCCACCTCAGCTGGTGAGTGCACCTGGCACTAGTGCCCAGTCTGGATCCTCCTGCGGTGGCCCTGTGCCACCTGCGGGTGGAAGCGATGTAGGGGATGGGGCCCGTCCCCCATCTGCAAGTGCGGCCGGAGGAGAACCACCACTCACCCTCCGTAGCGTCCAGACTGTGGTGCGTAGGGAGATCCGGGACTCTGTTCTTGGGCCCCTACGCCAGCTTGAGGCACAGGTGGCACAACTTATGGGCATGCCTGTTGCCCAGCCTACACAGCCCCTAGCACAGCCCCATCCTGGGCAGTGAAGGAACAGTGGCAACTGCCCATGGGTGGGGATATCAGTTCCACTGTTGCCATCTGTGGGCTCATGGGCTCTGGATATCCAAACATCCGTCCCCGTCAATTGTGTAACCCCCCCCACATGTGTCATACACCGCCCCTGTATGCGTCTTGTTTGTCTTGTCTGTTGACCTACCCAACCTACCTCCCCAGCTATACTGACTTCCTTTACCTGACATACCACTCTCACCTGAAAAAAAATAAATAAATAAAAAAAAGGGCACTCTGTACCCACAAAAAAATTACGCCCCATACATAGCTGCCCATTCCGCACACATGTCTGCTGGACATGGAAACTGTCAATTACAATTGGCTGTACAACAAGTATTATTGTTGTCCTGACACCTCTCTCAGGGGTGGAAGGTTTCAAATGTCACACCAAATTACAAACATATGCACAACTGTTGCTGATGAAGAAATGGGCAGCTATGGGCCTTACCTACATTCCTCCTGCAAAACCCAAGCTTGTTTCCCTACTGTCTTACCCTCTTTGTGACCCCTTTTTCACCACTTTCCTGTCTCCCCATTTTCATTTCTTTCAAAGAAAATAGCGTGGGTGTGCGCCAGAGTAAGCACTGTTAAGCGGTTGTAAGCGGGTGTGCGCAGAGCTGAACGCAAGTGCGCATTTGGGAGCTCCGCGCAAACCAGCGCTAACCCGGTTACAACTGCTTAAAAGTGCCTTAGTCACTCTGATTGACAGGTCCTGTAGTCAGTTCAAAAGCAAAATAAAATCCCACTGTCAGTCCCGAACCCAGGACCTTGGAAACAGTAGTTTGCATGACTTACCACTAAGCCATGACTGTTATACAAGAACATTGTGCTAAAATAAATATATCATGTAAAAGTAGGAATTAATGTAAAGGGAATATAGGATGTGTAGTACACAAAGCATGTCATGTATATTTACTGTCAAATCTAGTGGATTTCTATAATAGTGTGTGAAGAGAAACAGCCATGCTAGTTGGTAGCTAGTAGGTAATAATGTCAGTTATTATACATATATAAATGTATGTATATTTATATATATATATATATATATATATATATATATATATATATATATATATATATATATATATATATATATATATAGTAGGTGTCAGTGTACATACACACTTAGTACAGGAAACAGGAGAGATGAATGGATAAATGTGAATCTACAACACAGCCTGAATCATGAGAGAGATACTAACCTTTACACTCACAGAACAGTGTCCACAGCATACCAGCATGGTCCCCACCCTTACAATCTGAAAGGGCAATGCCTATCTCACATACCCTTTTATAGCACTGTCCTGAAATCACAGTGAGAACTGCAATCAGTACACAACTGGCTGCATGCAATTAGCAAATGCTGGCTTACAATTGGTGCAGAGGCCATCACATGGACTTATGCAGATACCTACAAAAGCATCCTGTACTCCCACTCCACACATGCAATACTTTGATTGCACCATCTGGAGGCAGAGGGAGAGAGAGAGAGAGAGAGAAAGAAAAAAAAAAAAGAAAATAAGAACACAAACAAAAACACACGTAAGACAAATTAAGTTGAAGCTATCATCAGTGTCAGTATCAAGCTGGGCTAGCAGCAGCAGGAAGCTATAGTAACGGTAACGCAACCAGCTGCAACAAACACAGGTAATGTAAAGTAACAAGTTAATAGTCTACATACTGTGAACCCTCCATATGTGTCATTGGTTTGTATCTATAGGTATGTCCATGTGATAAGTTGTGTGCACGTAGTTTCACCCAAAGGGGATGACTGTACATTACATGTCATTCAGTGTTAGGCCATGATTCTGGCACCAGTTGTCCGTTTCAGTGAGGCCTGTCTGTAGGATGTGTGTGTCAGCTGGTGTAACGACTATGGCGCTTAGTTCGCAGTCATCTGGGAACCTTGTCATCCACAACCCGCACGTGTTTGCTTTCACATCTGAGAAGTAAATGCCAAACAAGAGGGGTCCTAGGACAGAGCCCTGTGGGATACCACATGTGACTGGCTTTGAGTCTGACATGGCTCCCGCAATATTGATATTATGGATTCTGTAGTTCAACCAGTGTGCAACCCATCATGTGACATATGTAGTAACATGTAAGCTGATGAGCTTGTCTTTGATGCCTGAGTGGAGTACTGTGTTGAAGGCCTTAGGCAAGCCCAGGTAGGCTGTATGGACTGCTTTGCCCTCATCAATGGCTGTAGTGACTGTTTTGAAAAGGTCAACCAGGTTCAAAAGGCAGGATCAGCCCATCACAAAGGCAAACTGGGTAGGATCAAGTGTCTGCAGGTACCCAATATCGCTATATATGCGTCCCATAATAAATCATTCCATAGCTTTGCAGACCAGGCTGGTTAAGCTTATGGGGCGGTAGTTCCCAGGGTCAGTAGAGGTGCCTCCTTAGTGGAGTGGGACCACTGTTGCTGTATGCCAGTGTTCAGGTACATATCCCATAGTACAGCCAAGGTTAAATATCACTCTTATTTGCGGTTGTATCTCCTCTTGGAGTTCACGTAGCACACATCCAGGGATACCATCAGGTCACATTGATGCTGTGTGTTCTGCTTTGCTGAGGGCAGCCCTCACCTGGACATTTGAGATGATAGGGAGGTTACATTCAGCTGTGATAAGTATTTCTAAGTGTGGGGGAGAGGGAGGGGGGATACTTGCACTGAACCTGTCTGCAAGAATGTTGCCAATATCTGTGGGTTCAGTGAATGTTAAGTAGGTGTGTAGTAACTCAGAGCATATCTGAGGCTTTTGGTCCATATGTCTAACATAACTGAAGAAGGCCTTGTGGTTATCTATAGTGTCCGTGGCCATTTCCCTCTCAGAGTTGGCCGTGGATGTTGTTATGAGAGACCGTAGCTTATTACCAGTGCTGACCACAGATGCCTTCCCTTTATGTGAATCTGCTCTGTCCTGCTGTAGCCTCCTTCTATCGTTATACAATATGCCTTTGGCTGGGGTCCACCAGACAGGATGCCTAACCTTTGTGCATAGGGTCTGGGTTAGAAATGTCAAGCCAATATTTGTGATGTGCAAAAACTGAGTGAGGAGCTGAAATCTTATGAGAGTCAACCTGCCTTTTCTGGATTGTTGAATAAACTATCCAAGGAAATGTCGGGCTCTGAGAGAATTCTCAAGGAAAAGAAACTAAAGAAATTTTCAAGGGATATGGAAGATTACCAAAGGGGCAAACCCTTTGAGCTTCATAAAGGGGTATGTTTTGCAGAGGGTACGAAGAATTTCACACATGCACATAAGAAACGAGCCAGATCCATTCTTAAGAGGGGTTCATCACCCAGCAGAAGCTCAGGGGATGAATCATCCACCACGGACACCGAATCCATCCAATTGTCAGATTCACCCACTCCTAAACGGGTATGTAACATGAGTCGCCCTTTAGGCGTAGACACAGGGGAGGACGCAAGCATAAAAACATTGGAAGAACTTTTCTTATCAATAGTCAAATGAACACCAACAATTTAAATGTACACAATATTTCAGATTATATATTAACATCAATGGAAGAACACTTGTTAAATAAAGGACTTGGTTTTATTCCTGGTATTTTTGTTGACGAAAGTACATTTGTATTTGATGTCATGAATTTTTGCAGAAAGTTAAATCTTAAAATATTTTTTGACCAGCAGGATACTATTCAAAGATCTACTGACTTTAAATTTCTACCATCTAAATTTTGTCCTCCCATGGACAAACATGTAGGTATATTTCAGAATGCAGTTATTGAGGATTTACATCAGCAGTTGGGTACTGGGTATAGTATCAGAAACAATCTCAACATCAATGAACAACAGGCTCTTACTAATCTTAAAAATAATACTGACATCACCATCATTCCTGCAGACAAGGGTGAGGCCATTGTAGTAATGAACTCCAGAAGGTTTAAGACAAGTGTCCAACACTCAGCACTATTTACATATGCCCATTGACCCCACACCGAATTTCAAAAAAGAAATTGATGATTTTTTGCAACTAGCAGTTGATGAAGGCATTATTAGTACCAAATCTAAATTTCATCTCACTGTTCAGGACCCAGCCAAGCAATACCTATACTTACTACCCAAGATTCATAAATCATATTCCACACCTCCACACCTCCAGGGAGACCTATAGTGTCAGGCATTGGTTCATTGACGGAACCTCTGTCCGCCTTTTTGACTCAATATCTCAAACCACTGCTACGTTATATTAGGGCCAGACTACAGGATACCATGGAATTTCTTCAGATTGTTTCAGAATCACAGCTAGATGAGCATTGGATGATGTGTACCTTAGACGTTACATCATTATATACCAGTATACCACATTGGGCAGGTCTAACTGCACTTGAATATTGGTTACAGAAGATCAACATATACAGTCCTGGACTTAACACCCTATTGATTTGCATGGTGGAACATGTTCTTACCAAGAACGTGTTTTATTTCAAAGGCAGTTGTTACTGGCAGATACAGGCTACTGCCATGGGCGCGTCCTTCGCACCCATTTATGCAGACCTCTTTATGGGATACGTAGAAGATCAGATAATATACAATGAATTGCACAACCTATATCTGCCAGATATGGATATCTGGAGACGTTATCTGGACGATTGCTGGTTAGTTTGGAAGGGAGGATCTGAATATCTTCAGGAATTTGTTGAATATCTGAACAGCAATAAATGGGGTGTTAGATTCACAGTCAATTTTGACACACACGAAATGGACTTTTTGGATGTGCATCTTTCTCGAGAAGTGGATAACACACTACGTACCACAGTACACAGAAAATATACACAATACAACAGTTTACTACATGCTTCTAGTTTACATCCGAAACACATCATTAAGAACATACCCAAATCACAGTTCATCAGAATTAAGAGAATTTGTTCATCTAACCATGATCTTCATTGTTGTCAGGATGATCTGTCTAACAGATTTACACAGAGGGGTTATCATGTTTCGGACATTCACTCAGCAGTTAACATGACTGCCAACTTGTCCAGAGATTCCCTGTTATGTTACAAATCCAAGGCTGTTGAATCACCTGATCAAACACCCAGACTAGTCACCACTTTTGGCAGAAACACTTATCAACTACAAGACATAATCAATCATCATTGGAATATACTAACCAACAACAAAAATTTAGCAAAATGGCTTGACGATAGATGTCTGTTTTCTTATAGGAAAGGCAAAACTTTGGGATCACACTTTTCGCATTACAAAAAAATCACTTCAGAGCAACCCTTTATGTTACAGACCACCATTTCTGGTGAGAAACTAATAGGTTGCCACCCTTGTGGTCATGGTGCCTTTTGCAAATTTGTTTTCACAACAAAGGAATTTACCAGTAAAAATACAGGTAAGATTTATGACATCAAACACTTTGCCAACTGCAGCATGGACTGGGTGATTTATTTAGCTACATGCACATGCAGGGCGTTTTACATTGGACAAACATCCAGACAATTTCGCATTCGCATTTCTGAACATTTAGGTGATATCAGAAATGCCAGACCCACCAATGCATTATATAAACATTCTATTATACACAAAACTGCCCAATTTTCATTTATTTGCATTGATAAAATCGTTGGCAACAGAATGTACAAAACAGGATGGCATAAAATATTGGACAGCAAAGAAACCAAATGGATAGTCAAATTAGGTGGCTTATTTCCACCAGTTCTAAATGACAAACTATAATGAATTATTCTGTTGTTATGCACATAGTATTTCAATTGCTTTATATTATATATAAATTGATTGTTTGGCCATTGTTTATGGTTACACATTATATAAACTTCGTGTTTGTCACCAGGTTTACCAACATTTATATGGTATGTTTCATTATTTTATTAATGTTGGTTATTTTTTGTAACATAGTTTCCTCATATTGTATTTTTGAGACATTTTCACTGTCATATATTACTTTATTTTGATGATTTATAATGAATGTGGCTATATTTGCATATCCAGGAAGTGATGTCAGATCACCTTATTTAAATTTTCTATATATTTGACTCTTCTGTATTTTTTAAATCAGCCACTGAAGAAAGCTTGTTGCTGAAACTGGTCTGGTTCATAAATAAACTCATGTTTGCTATTCATGCTCAGGGTGCTGGATTTTTTTTCGTAATTTATCAAGTTTGGTTTATCCGAGCATCTACCGTACTTGCTAGCCTGCTTCTTACGCTTAGAAATGTGTGTGCATGTTCCATGCATTCTTTGGGATGTCCGTGGGAAGCATTTGCAAAGGGGTCAGCATTGTGGGTTGTGGCTTCCACTGGCCCAGTGGGCTGCATGGATACCATGTCAGTCCTAACAAGTGAAAATCTGTCTATTCACATATATATCAAAGTAGTCTACTGTGCTGGTGGTGGTGATGGGATATGTATATCCAGGCCGAGTAATTTGTGTCCAGATCACACTAGTGGATGGCGTTCCACATATAGAACCTTGGTATGAACCCCCAGAGTGAGGTTGTGCATTGGACTTGTCTCAGTGTGCTGACCGATGGGGCTTGCTACTATGTTGTATGGAATGTGGCAGGTATTGTTGCACAGGTGCTGAGCACTGATATCTGGCCATGTACATGTGTATCCACCAAGAGACACACATGTGCTACATATGGGAGTAGTAGTATATCACTACAGTTGAGTATCATGTATAGTATGTGTGCCATATATTGCTGACATAGTTTGCTGATATCCTGTTTGTGTTCTCTTTCAGGGACATGGCGCGTCAGCGAAATCCTGCCTACTCTGCTGCAGAAGATGAAGAGATACACCAGAGCCTGGTGCGGGATTATGACATACTGTTTTCCCGCACCAGCCAGAATCAGCAGGAGACGGCTGCACTGTGGCAAGACCTTGTCCGTAGGGTAAATGACATTGGCACGCATAATAGGACATATGAGCAGGTACAACATCACTGCAGTGATTTAATCAGAAATGTCCATCAGCATGCGTCGGATATCCACAGGCAACAGGTCGCCACAGGAGGTGGGGTGGCCACACATCCCCCCCTCACCAGACTGGAGGGGCTACTCCTAAGTGTTGTGGCTCCAGCCCAGGAACATCAACAGCAACACACCTGCATTATGATGTAGGCTGGATCCACACAGCAACACGACATGGAGCGTGCAGGTAATATGCCATATGTTCACTTGACTGTTCTGTACACTGTTAGTTTATGCATGTGTAAGGTGTGTCCTTGGTATGTAGCTGTCAACATAGTATGTAATTGTGCAGGTGTGATATTGCCAATATCAGCAGCTGACATGTGAAAGGCAACTGGTGTACTACTGAACTGTATCATACGCAGTATCAATGGCACAGTTGTTCCCACTGACATTAATCCCCTCATTTCTGCAGGTCCCTCCGGTGTTACAGCAAGGCAGCCCATACATGCTGGTGAGTGTGTTTTAACAATACCTGTAATAGTCCAGATAGTGCTAGTAATAATAGTGTAACTCAGTAGTGCTCTGTGTGTATACTGCGGGGTGTGCATGTGTGCATGTGTGCCTGTATCCACGTGTGCATGTGTGCATGTGTGCCTGTGTCCACGTGTGCATGTGTGCATGTGTGCATTAGTGCATCACTGGTAACATTGTGTAGACATTGTAAACTGTGTTTCCTGTCTTCCTCCCACAGGTTCTGATGCTGCTCTGGTGTCCTGCAGCAGGGAACCTGAATCTGGTGCCACAGGTACTGATAATGATGATATCTGTGTAATGGCACAGGAAGGTGTGTCAGGGTCCATCATTGGTCAGCCAATTGACAGTACACAGCTGTCAACCCCATCATTGTGCACAGTCATCCTGACAGTACATCCTATGTCACCATTGTCCCTAGTTGATGGACAGGATACAGTGGGCATTGACCAGGGTAATGTGGTATCTGTGGCACATGCTTCCCCACACAGCAGCCATGGGCAGGGTCCTGAGATGGTACCACACAGACAGTTGCCCATGGGTTCTCATGGGAGCATCCGTGGGCATACTGCCTCTGGCAGACATGCCCAAAGAGGTCTGTCAACCTCAGCTATGTTTCGGGCTGTCATGCAGGCACAGTCGCGTATGGAAAGGTACACCAGACAGGGTCTGAGGGAGCTGAGAGCATGTCGCACATCCATGACTGACAGTATGCGTGACATCGCGGATGCTATTCATAATTTCACCGATGTCATAGACAGACGTTGTGGGGACATATTACGGCGGTTCCACAACCACATGTCCGTGATCCAGGGCAATGGTGGACGGTTGCGGCATCGACGTGGCCATATGCCAGCAACAGCAGCAGCTGACAGTCGGCGCGGATGACAACAGGCCCGCAGATGCCCCCATAGTGCCAGCAGCAGCCCCAGCAATGCTGGGTCTGTGCTGTCATCAGACCACCCCAGGAGACCACGTGCACGTGGTTCTGGACAGTCCCAACAGGGACCTGTGTCCAGTCAACACACTCCCGCTTCTGATGACAGTACCCAGTCTGGCTTAGTACCGGATACGGTCTGTATCACCCCTGCCAGGCACAGGTACCATGTCCATGCCCAGAGACACTGATCTGTATGGCCTGCCAGGTCCAGTCTGTGGCTGTCCACAAACTCCAGTATATGGCAGCCATGAGGTGGAACTGTGTGCATGCATACACACATGCAAAATGTTAACACCTAGGGCTACCACATACACGCACACACTGCACCAACAGTGCCCCACCCTGTACTGCTGTCCCTCACCAACACACATACACACACATGTCAATTGGTGGTATCAGTGGCAGACTCAGGCATACCTAATTCACACCCTGTGCATATGATGAAACTGTGCCACCTCCTGCAATCTCCAACATCAGTGCAGGAACAGGTAAACGCATTGCTGATGCACAGGGTGACTACATAGAAGTGTATTACTAGTATCATGTTGGTAACAGTACAGTGTGCTGATATGACTGTGTGTATATCCCAGCATGCCTGATGCAGTAACTGTATGACTGTCCTGAATTGTTATCTACACCCATAGTAAGTACCATAGTGTAACAGCTGCACATTATTGCATACCGGTGGTAAGGATGTCAACAGATAGCCACATACATAGGTAGCACAGGGGAGAAGCTAATGCAAGTAGTGATACGCAATGATGGACATGTACAGTAATGGTGGCATGTTGCCCACAATGACTATGCAATGTGGATGTTTGCGCATGTTGATATGTATGCAGTGCCAATGTAATACAAATTACAATTAAATATGACATAATATCAATTCTACCATGGACATCTGAGCTGTGCATTCCTTGGTACATGTTGATAGTGCCTGCATATTTGCACTGTTACCTACTGGAAGTGTTACCCCTTCTTTGTTGTACAATGGACTACTTCCAGCCCTGCTTACTGTAGCTTTGTTTGCATGCATGTTTGCTTGGAGTTCCCTGGAACACTGATTCCACCTGCAATGCAGAGTTACAGAGCTTCTGTGGATTCCTAGTGACATCTGCATAGCGTACTATACGTATGTCAATTTTCCACCTGACAGAATGTCACTGTCTGTCCTGTTCGCATGTACGTTGCCTGTGACACATTGCATATGACTTACCTGGCATTTACCCACGTGTGCAGTCATATATGCCAGTGCTATGAAATCAGTAGCAGTACACCCACACATACTCACCTTCAGTATGTTGTTCCCCATTGGCCCTATGTGTTGATAATCACCATGGCAATCACACTACTATGGTAGCATGTGCAAAGGTAACCTGTGAATCACCTCTATGGTCCAGTTGTGGTTTGTGTGAGTCATGTGGCAATGTCACAGCTGTCACATGTATGCAGTCAACCCTCTCCCCTGGCCAGGATTGTACAACACATGTGTGAGATGCCACCACATAGCCAATCTGGGGACTGAGCACTCTGAACCCAGTACTGCCATACCCTGTCAGGTGGCATGACATACTACAGTGACTACAATACCAGTCTGACATAGACCCGCACTGACAGCAATCCGAACACACTGGGGCATACTTGGAGACACATAATAGCATCCTGCCTGAGCATCACACACCTCTGCAGCTGGCACACAGGCATACATTAAGTTGGAACAGAGCACATGCCACACATGGCACACACATCCCATGTGCCACACACTCACAGCCTGTAAGGCTACACAACACACCTGCTACAGATGTGTCAGGTACCTCTCTTGGCCGCTGAAGTGGGGTCCCGCTGAACAGGCTGTACATGGTGAAGGTCACAGTGATATGCCCGTGGGGCACTATGGTCCACCACAAAACACATGCATACAGGTCAGTCAGAGGCATGGACACATATGACTCAGTCATTGTCCATGCCACTATGGATGACCTGAGACATACCTCCCTGGACTACATGATAGGGAATATAGAAGGGCTCTCTCAGCATGTGGCATGGGCCAGTATGAGCCTGACCTTGGTTGCCATCATACCCTCACCAGGTATGCTACCACAATATGTAGGAAGGGTGTTCTATGTCTACATTCTGCTCAATCTCCAATGTCATTCATAGGGTATCCAATGGCTGTCAATGTGTGCTTACATGCTAGGGAAGCCACAATGATTTGCGAGGGGCAGCTTGCACGTGACACCCATGGGCCATTGTATACTGGCAAAGCCCCTTGATACACACATAGTGCCTTTTGCTGCAGGACACGGAGTACATAGCCACCTCCGCAGGTATCACACGGGATAGGACACTAACAGTGATGCTACACAACACCAGCAGTGTACACCACAAGATGCATGCACTGGACACTGTCCTCAGCACGGTAAACTGCAATATCTGTGCAGTACCAGATTCCTGATTCACGGCTCACAGGTGCAACCCATCACTGCCAGGTTATACCTCATACCATGCCTGTCATCCCCTACACATGTAACACACATGGACAGGGGGGTGGTATCTCAAGGCACCACAGATACACACACCTACAGGTTGTTGGCACAGCACAAAGCATCAGGGCCTATCCATGAGCAGCTAACAGTGTGTTGGACTGCCTTCTGGTTCATAGCCTGGCACACACAACCCTCCCATACACAGGAAACCCACCTGTCCTCCCTAACAACACTGGCAATATGACAATCTCTAGAAATATCTTTATATGGCTGGACTGCATCCAGCCAAACATTGTGTGTGAGCATTACTGTAGCTACAACACACTAGCTGAAAGGTTCCCAGCATGTAGTCACTGAATTGCAGTGGAACAACATGTTACCAGTCCCACAACAGGTGGGAACATGCAGCACCTGTTCATCGACTACATGTAGACTATATGGCCCAGACCAGATGTGTATCCCCTGCTGTTGGTATTATACCATATACAATACACACTGTATATACACATACCGCATGCGGCCCCTGCACAGTAAGACACAGTCATAATGTTATGCATTGCGAATACCATTTATCCACTTGAGGCACGTGTCAGACATGGTAACTACTGAAGGTCACAGGTATATATGTGTATGTGTCACACACATACATCATGTGTGCATTGCCATTGCTGGTTTAAGCAATGTCATGCATTGTTATGAACAACAACCCTCATATGGTCATACTGTGTGACACAACCACACGTGGCAGTTGTGCGTTTCCAAAACATACCTATCTGTGCTCTGACAGTGGTAATAGACCCAGTAGCGGAGCGCACTATTGGCATTGCTGGGCAATTAGCCCTGTTTGGCTGTACTGATAGTGTGGTGGCATCACCTGTGTTTACTGGGGGAATATGCAGCATCTGGTGTATTGTAGTAGTTGCCAAAAGGAACTGTTCTCTCACACTTGCAATTACACACACCCTACTACCCCCCACACACACACACTTGCAGGATTCATACCCCTACCTAACTATGTCATGACACGTGAGAGAGACGCATTAGCGAAGCGCACTATTCGGATTACTAGGAGGTCCCTCTTCTCCAGCTGTACTTATATGGTGCTGACATCATCAGTGTTTGGAAAGGGTAATGTGCATCATGTAGTGTGTTCTCCTGATTGCCGAAAAGCACATGTCTTTCATACAGGATTGCACACACACACACTCCCCTCATCCATACACGCACACTTGCAGGATTCAAACCCCTACTTAACTATGTTATGACACTTGAGAAAGACACATTAGCAGAGTGCGCTATTCAGATTAGTGGGAGGTTTCTCTTCTCCAGCTGTACTTATAGGGTGCTGACATCATCAGTGCTTGGAAAGGGTAATGTTCATCATGTAGTGTGTTCTCCTAATTGCCAAAATGCACATATCTTTCATACAGAATTGCCAGCACACACACTCCCCTTAGCCACACACTTGCCATTTGCAGGATTCAAACCCCTACCTAACTATGTTTTGATACTCGAGACAGACGCATTAGCGGAGCACGCTATTCGCATTACTGGGAGGTTTCCCTTCTCCTGCTGTACTTATAGGGTGCTGACATCATCAGTGCTTAGAAAGGGGAATGTGCATCCTGTAGAATGTTTTCCCAGTTGCCCAAAAGGGACATTTCCCTCACACAGACTTACACACACTAACCCCCTTCCACACACACTGGGCATTTGCAGGATTCAAACCCCTACCTAACTATGTTATGACACTCAAGATGGACACATTAGCAGAGCGCGCTATTCGCATTACTGGGAGGTTTCCCTTCTCCTGCTGTACTTATAGGGTGCTGACATCATCAGTGTTTAGAAAGGGGAATGTGCATCCTGTAGAGTGTTTTCCCAGTTGCCAAAAGGGACACTTCCCTCATACAGACTTGCGCACACAACAACCCCGCTCACCCCCCCCCCACACACACACACACACTGAACATTTGTATGGTTTAAACTCCTACCTAACTATATTATGACACTTGAGGGAGATGCATTAGCAGAGCGCGCTATCTGAATTACTGGGTATCTATTCTGCACCTGCAGTATTTCTAGGGTGATGACATCTTTATTTCTACAGAGGTATGTACATCTAGTACTACCTGTCAGGTGGGGGATAGCATATATATGCATTTGCAGCCACTTATTTCAGGGTCAGATATGCACATTGCACTGGTAGGTTATGTTCTATACCATGCTTCATGACCACAGGACCTGTAACACACAACATAACCAGTCCAGAACACCACTCCCACATCCAGGACACACACTTTGCTTCCCTGGGAACAGTGCCGGGATATGCAGGTGTTCACATACACCATTCCAGTTGTTAACATCAAGTACAGGCATACTGTGTGTGGGAACTACTCAGGCCTCTACAACATTACTCTACAGCCACTACAATTTGTGGGTCCATGTGCTATGGCAGAACCACTCACCACAGCCACATGGGGGAATACATATTGCACCTGTCCATCTGCAACATGGGTACTCACTGTTCCACACCAGAGGTAGACCACCATTGTTGATATCTGACCATACCCACCTTTCCCTGGACATCCATATCCCATCCCCACCCCCAGGCAAGGTTGTCACTGCAAACAAACTGTATTTAGCACAAGCAGACTCTACACTTGTGAAGACTGGGGTGGAAGACTTCAAAGGACCCATGCTAGGGGACTATACTGGCCACTCTGCATAATCCTTGACAATTGCATTCTATGAGCATGTGTAAGGTTTGCATTGATCATGCTATCCCACATATACCCATGACTGCTCCACAACAGGACACCTGTCAGGTGTACACCAGCCATATATGAGCTGTCCAACAGACAGAGTGAGCTAATACATTGCAGAGCTGTAGCCCACAGAGGGAGGACATCTCTGAACAGTACCGGCACGATACTTCAATCCCACATAATCATCACAACACAGTGTTGATAATGAAATTGTCCAGACAATGCAGATAGGGCTCCCCTCAGTCTGTTATTGATGCCCACTGACTGTTAGAGGTCCTCAGCAACCCTCTTCCAGCACACACCAACAACATGGATGTGGCTTAGCACATTCAAACCCTGGGATCTCCACTGTGTCCCTGCTTGACAGAGGCACAGGACACTAGCCTCACACGTTGCCTTATGTGACCTACTTTACAGTGGCACAGTAGCCTACTGTACTGGGGATGCAGATGCCAAGCACACTCTGGCTAAGCTGTCATTCCCTAGGGCAAGCAGCCTAGTATTGACCTCTACACCCATATGTTTAATTGTCAGATGCACAATATTTGTTGCTGTTAGACTGTTTGCAGGTCTTTATTGCCATAGCATTCCCTGTTCCTATGAACAACTTGTGTATCTGTGGAAGATGTTTGAATATGAGGGGGATCCACTATATCACTTATGTCTCTGTAGTCATTTACTGTGTGCACTGGGCAGATTGCTGTGTTGTGGTTGGTTCCTGGAATGACATGCACAAATACCAGATATGTGTGGCCAACTGCTAAACGGAGATATGGCCTAAGTGTGTGAGCATGCCCAATTCAGCCTTTCCATGGCATGTTGTCTGACATATGCCTCATTTATCAAAGTGTGCGAGCATGCCCAGTGTGAGCTTTCCATATTTTGAACTCTGCAGTCCATCACATATTTGGGTGGGTGTGAACTTCAACAATATCTCACGTTTATGGTTGTGTGTTGGGTGTCATGTTGTGTACTTACTGGCCAACTGCTTCGTGTCTGACCACAACAGGGATTATACTGTGCCTGCAGGGATTGCATGGGATACTTTGCATACAGTTGTCAACATCCTTTCATAATGACCTAACACTGTAGTACTGTATAGTGTACTGGTTCAGTACTTTCACTGTGGTGGACAGTATCCTGGGCTTTAGTCCTATCACTGCTTTAAATCTTCATAGTGAGCACAACAGACTGTGTAGGGGCCAGTTGTGCACATATGACCATGTTGCATTATGTTCAGATATGGACTACCTAAACCAGGCTTGTCCAACATTGGTAGTGTATTCCACAACATAGGTGGACATTGGCAAACACTAGCGATGTGCCCTAGGCCATTTCTGATGCTAGTCAGAGAGTGTGTTTGTCCTTCGACACACATTGTAACTGGAGTTTGCCATGACATATGTCATGGTTAGTATACTGTGCCTCCGTCTACCTGTGACACAACAGTGATACCCAGGGTAAACCTACCATCTCCCATCCACTCATCAAGATTCCTCTTGAGGAGTGTCGATGGGTGACTCTCTGGCTAACCTGTACTGGGAGTTTACACAAGAGTGGGGGTGGCTTCTGTGTTATGGATCATTCAGTACAGCTTGTCCTATGTATGTCAGTGCTGGAGTTCAGGTCTCTTATGTGCATAGCTCACTGCCATTCAGATTGTACAAGATGCAGCATGTTCATTGATTCCAGCTTGGACATGGCTTCATACATCAGGCACAGCTTGCCTCTGGGTGGGCAGTATGGCAGTGTGTGGAGCTGCAGTTTGTTTAATCAGGCAACACATGGCATCTGTTCATGCTCTTTGCTACTCCTGGTGAGGTACTGTTGTGGACTTTACAGTTGATGGAGGTGTCTGCTGAGGTACATCCCACAGGGGCTATTGTAGTCAATTGTGACGCTGATGAAGGATGACTGCAGAGCCACAGTGACCTCCCCTTACCTAGATCTGACAACCTTCATGATTAGGTGGGTATATGGTATGTTTCTGTGAACACTACAGCCACATATTTGTCCAATGCAGGGTATCTATCACCTTGTGCCCCCAGGTTTCTCATTACATGTTAGGTACGCAATGGGTTAACACCTATGTGGTAATTGGTGGGCACTTACTGTATATCCATGGTGATTGACTATACACATTTCTGCAATTAGCTTGCTGACATGGCTATGGCACCAGTTGTCTGTTTCTATGTGGCCCTTTTGTGGGTTGCTTGTGTCAGCTGGGGGTCAGATATGGTGGGCAGTTTGTACTCCTCTGCATACATGTTCAGTCACAGTCCTTCCATGTTGGCCTGTACCTATGGGACATATATACGGAACGAGGGAGGTCCCAGGGTCAAGCCTTGTGGGATGCCACTTATATCTGGTTTGTAGTCTGACATGGATGCAGCATGTCTGACCATGTCAGTTCTGTCCTTGGTCTGGTTTGCAACCCCTCTACTGACATAGGGGT
The DNA here is from genome assembly GCF_019279795.1 of Protopterus annectens. NCBI lineage: Eukaryota > Metazoa > Chordata > Ceratodontiformes > Protopteridae > Protopterus > Protopterus annectens. The sequence goes on from NC_056728.1 coordinate 1,550,762,231, forward strand.
TTATATTTAAGCTGGTGAACATATCCATACTGAACACGTAGGGTATTGTCTGGAAGCATTTGCACGGTCCAGCTACGCTGTGTGGACCACATTGCCCTCATCAATGACCTTAATGACTGTTTCAAATGGGTCAAACATGTTTAGGGGCAGGATCTGCACTTACGACAGCCACACTGGGTAGGGTCCGGTGTCAGTAGGACCCGATAGCTTTATGTCTGCGGTACATGCTGATCCTTTCCATAGCTGTGCAGACCAAGCTTGTCAGGATCCTGGGGTGGTAGTTTGCAGTATCCATTCAGGCAACACCTTTGTTGAGAAGGACCCATTCAGGCAACACCTTTGTTGAGAAGGACCACTGTTGTTGTACACTGCTCTTTGGGTACATATCCTGTGGTAAGGCTGACATTGAGCAGTAGTGTGATTTGGCATTCCATTCTTCTTGGAGTCCATGTTGGACTCAGCCCAGGACACCATCTCATACCTTTGCTGCTGTCTATTTTGCTTTGTAGATGAATGCTGTTACCTCAGCATCTGCAATGTCAGGGGGCCAGCAGTCTGTTGGGTTAAATATTTTGCATTCTGGGGGGGGGGGTTTGCACTGCACCTGTCAGGTTGTATGTTGGCAATATGTGTGTGTGTTTGGTATGTTGTTTGTAATATTTGTGTGATTTGGAGCATATCTGTGAATTCCCAACATGGTTCCTACCATCAGTTGTGTAAGCCTTGTGATTATCCTTAGTGTCCTGTACAATTTGTATCTTCATAAGTTCATAGGTTCATACTAGGCTATCCACCCTAGGGCATTTGTAAGCCTAGCCAGAGTGTGTGTGTCTTTCACGCCTTGCTATGTGAATAGTATGGCCATTTATGATTTACTTTACTGTGCCTCTGTCTGGATGTGACACAGTGAAGACCCCCAGTGTACATCTACGATCATCTATCCACTTGGTAATATTCCTGTTGAGGGGTGTCAGTGAGGGGCTCTGCCTAACATGGAGTGGAATGCTGTTCCAGGGTGTGGGGAGCCTCTGGGTTATGTATCTGTTCCTCCAGCACATCCTATTTCATTATGTGTTGAGGTTGACATCTGTCACTCTCACAGCTCCAATGGATTTGATTTCCTGGGGTGGAGCATGCCCATTACTCCTGTGTTGGACATGGCCTTGTACAACAGACATACAATGCCTCTGTGTAGGCAGTCTGTGACTGCATTCAGCTGGGGTGTCTATGGCCAGGCAGCATATGACATATATTTGAGACCCTTTATCCTCTTGTTGTGGTACCTTTGAGGTCTTTCTAATCACTGCAGGTGTCAGGTAAGGTACATCCCATATGAGTCATTGTACTAGATTATGGGTCTGATAAGAGAACAGTACAGGGGCACAATGACCTCTGTTGATGTAGATGTGAATCCTTTCATGATACTGTGTCCAATATAGACAGTCTTCCTAGCCACATTGGCACTGTGAGTGTCACATAACAGGCTACTGTCCACTTGTGTCCCTAGGTCCCAGATTACTCCTTGCATACATAATGGTTTACCACCTATGTGGTAATTTGTGAGTACCTTGTTTGCTATTTGGTGGGACATTCATATTGTCCAGTGTCTTCAGGACGTCTGTGTGGGGTTCCTGTGTGTGGAAGTGTGGTCTGTCACATGCTACAGACTGTACAGCAGTTTTGACTACAGCTAGGTGCACATGGGTGGTCTCCGCTGCTTCGTGCATCGTCAGTTACCTGGCCGTATTGGTGTCTGTGCTGCATATGGATACTCCCCCTCCTTTGATGTTTTGGTCCAGGTGTTGGGGCCATAACGCATGATATGAGGTATAACCTGGTAGTGCTGGTGTGCTGTCAGTAGGCTTGCAGCAGGTTTCTGTCACTGCACAGACATCGATCTTCTCCATACTGGGAAGTGCCTCAGGAGCATGCATATTGCAGTTTACACATCTGGCATTGGTCAGCATTACCTTTAAGTTTCTTACCACTTATGTTTTCTAGGGTGGTGGGTTAGTCTTTTCGGCCTTGCCTACGTACGGCTCTATGGAGGTGGCAAAAGCCTTACCCAATATCCAGACACCCAGGGGTAACAGGTGCAAGCTATCCCTGGGACAGCAGCATGGCTTGTCATGCATGACATCTCAAGCAGACAGACATTAGATCCTCTTGGACTGACAGCTGTAATTGTGCCACCTGTTAAAGCTGATCATTCTGTGTTTGTACTGTGGCATCATTCTTGGTGAGGGTTGGATGCTGCAAACAGCCAGCGTCATACCGGTCTGGAGTACATACTCAGAGAGCTCATCCATGTCTCTTTTCATGTAGTCCAGGGAGGTACATCTCAGGTCATTCACACCAGCATGGACAATGACTGCATCATATTTCTACTAGCTTTGGGGTGACCTGCGTACTTGTGTTATGTAGTGTATTGTTGCAGCCTACAGGCAGCTTACTGTACCCTTTCCCTTGTTCAGTCTGGTGAGTGGGACAGCAGTGTGTCTGCCTATAGAGGCACCTATTACAACTGTATCAGGCATGTTGTTTCTCCTTCTGGTCTGTGACTGTTTGGCACACCAGCTTTGTGTACTATGTGTTGCATGTGCTATGTTTGAAGGTTGTCGTTGCTTGGGGGTCTGCTTTGGAGGCCTCTGTTGGTGTGGTGTGTTTGTCATTAGGGCCTCCGGGAATGTTTTTCTGTGTTTATGTGTTTGGTTTACAGTTGTGATAGGTCTATGTGGGACTGGGTTTCTGGTGTGTGTGGTTACCTTCTCCTCCTGACTAGTTTTGACAGAACTGAGTTGGGGGAGCTCAGCCTCCGGTTTGGATAAATGGTTGCATCTCTCACATATATTTGTATTTATTGGGGGGAGTTGAGGGTTGTCTGTGTACTTGGGGCAGGTGTAACATTGCCTCATGATTCACAGATTCTACTTGTTGTAGCTGGCCTTAGTGGATTGTATGTGTGGACATATTTTATTGCCATACTACTGATCAGTGATTACTTCCCTTTTTATGTTTGCTCTGTCATGTAGTAGCTTCCTCATTCTCTTGCATGGTTTGGTAATGGCTGGAGTCCAGCATGCCAGATGCCTGCGTGTATGGCATTGTGTCTTGTTGTTATTTGTGATTGCATAATCCAAGCATTCCTGGCTGTGTTCATGGAATGCCTGTATAACAGGTTCTGCGGTGTGTCCCATATTTTGCACCTGCACAGGGCCTTTAATGGATTCCACATCAGTTTGGAGGTGCAACTTATGCTTTACACATGTTTTTCACTGTGGTTTTCTGGCCAGGGACTGTGGTCAGGATGTGTATATCCGGTGTGATTACTCTATGGTCTGGTCTTACCAGTGAGGGATACACTTCTCATCTTGCCATCCAGTACGCATGTTGCTGATTATCACATCCAGTATGCTTACCCCTCTTGTGGGAGTGGTATGTTGTTCCTGGGCATTTTGGTTTATGGATTCTAGGAACTTTTCTCCTACAGTGTTGGTGCTAGTATAATGCTCCCAGTGTATGTCTGGGTATTTTCAGTCAACCAATATAATGTGGTTTGGGGGGCTTGATATATTCATGTATTCCAGCATAGGCCAGGTGCAGTTCCTGGTGTTAGGACGGTAGTCTGCAGCAGGCTATATACTTGGAGGTGGTTTTAGCCACTGGTACTTGACCATGGCTAGTCCATGCTGCTTCTTGTTGTGGTACCAACATGGGGGTGTGGCTTTCCTTGACAATTATTGCTAGTCACCCTCCTTTTGTAGCTTGTTCCATGTTTTGAAGCTGTACAGCACAGTATGAGGTGTAACCTGGTAGTGTTAGGGTGCTGATGTGTGCCTTGACCCAGTTTTCTATTACAGGACAGATATCAACATTCTCCATACTGTGCGCGTTTACACTGCACGCATCTTGTTGTTTAGACTTCTGGCATTGGGTAGCATTACATCTAGGTTCCTATCCCTTGTGGTACCTATGAAGGTGGGTTTGTGTTTTGAGACTTACCTATTCAGGGCACGCTGTGGGTACTGACAGTCTTTGCCAGTATCCATGAGGCCTGGACTGATAGGTGCACGCCACCCCTAGCAGGTGGTGCATCATGTCATGCTCAGCATGTCTTCCCAGGCTGAAACACATTGGCTCCCCTTTGACTAACTGCATTACTTCAGCCAATTATTGCAATTGATCATCCCATCGTCATATTGTGGCTTCATGCTTGGTGAGGGTGGATGTTAGTCAGGGTTCTCAAGTGTGCATATAGTACATGGTGTTGCATTACTTAACACATGGCATTCATGCCTCAGGTGGTGCTGCAGGGCTGCCTCTGTCCGATGCACATATTACACTCCCTGTACATGTGTGTGAGCAGGTTATGTCATTTTAGGCATCCCTGTTATTATTTGAGTGAGTCAGAGAGGGGTATCATTCCCAGGGTTCCTACTGAGCCAGTGTATGTGCTATGCGTTGCCTCTTTGCCAAGGCCAGGGCATACTGGACATGCTTCCTTCTGCCTACTGGGGCAGGCTCAGGTTGTTCCTCCTCCGAGTCACGCTCTGCCTGTGATGGCCTTGGCAATGGTGGGGGGCTGTTTGGCCCGGCCCTATGCTGGTCCTGCTGCAGCTGTTTTCACAAGATCATATTATGTAGCATAGCACATACCATGACAATTTGGGTACATGTAGTTGGTGAGTACTGCAAGGCTCCACCAGATGTGTCCAGACACTGGAACCATGACTTGAGCAGCCCAAACACACGCTCTATTACATTATGTGTTTGTGCATGTGCCTCATTATGGTGTTCCTGTTCGGGTGTGTGTGCGTTTCTGATGGGTGTCATCAGCCACGGCTCCAGTGCATAACCTGCATCCCCCACTAGGTGTCCGTGTGGGATGTCCCCATTGGCAAATGTCTGGTACAGCTGCATCAAATGCCAGATGTGGGAATCATGGTAGCTCCCAGGGCAGCCAGCACACACATTCATTATTATGCCCTGGGCATCACACATGACCTGGCAGTTGATGGAGGGGAATCCCTTGCGGTTAATGTAGGCCCTACCCCGTTCACCAGCTGGTGCTTTGATGCATATGTGCGTGCAGTCTATTGCACCCACTACCTCAGGGTATTCCGCTATTTGCTGGAAGAGACACATATTGCTGGCCAATACCTCACGGGCATTGGGGAAATATACATGATCACTGACATGTGCTGACATGGCATCCAGGAACTGGTGCAGTACCCTGGAGACTGATGCCTGTGATATCCCCATTATATCACCAGTTGGTCTCTGGAAGGTACATGTTGCTAGTATTCTTAGGCCAACGCATACCTTTGTTTCCACTGGGATGGGTTCCCCTCTGTTGGTTCTGTGTGTGAGGCGTGGCCTGCACAGCTCGACAATTTGCTGCAGGAGGTCTCTGTCCACTCTATATCGCTCTACTATCTCCAGCTCATGTAACCAGTGGTAGGTGACCCTGGGCCTGTACACTCTTCTCCGTCTCCTCACTGTGGGTTGCCTGGCACCATCTGCATTGTCACCACCCGCAGCAAGTCGCCTATGTCTCATTATGACAGCTATGGCAGCCCCTAGCATTTCTGCTCTGAGTTCAGCTTTTTCAGTTTTCACTTCTAATAGCTTACTACTTTCTTACAGTGTCTCTTGAGGGATACATCCTGCACTGCTGTTTGCAGAGTTTTAAGTGCTTGGCTGAGCTACTATTCTGCCTGTGTAATTGCCTGCTGCGAATTGTTTTCACCTGCTAGCTTCAGCAGTATTCCCTGCTAGCTTCCTACTAATTCTGTCGCTTCCTTTTTCCTTTCTGTTTCCTCAGGGGGGAGCAGCGTGCATACCAGCAGAAACACGCTCACAGTGGCTTACACGCGTGCACACATGCTTACACGGTTCGGTATCTGCTGATTCGGGTTAAAACGCACGCACAACTCTGCCAACAGGCTCCCACATGCTCAGTCTGCCCTACACGCACGCACACTAGCGCAGACAGTCTTACAAATCTACCAACACGCTCCCGCATGCTCAGTCTGCCTTACACGCACGCACACTGTCCTACTCACGCCTCATGGTGTGCACACATGCGCATGCACGCCCAGCAAGAAACTTTGGTGTAAGTAACAGTGTACACCTTCAATTTCTTGACTTTCCCATGCTTATCTTGTGGCACTCCTCTTTCCATGATCTGTGTCTGTCATCTGTCATGTAACATTGACCTCCAATGAACTGCATTTCTTTCTACCATTCCCCCCTGTGATGTCACCTATCTCCTACTCTATTCCTCCCCCTTATGTATCTCTTACACTACTCAGAATGTGCTCATTTGCTATGTGACTGTGGGATTCAGTATCCTGACCCTCATTTACATCAGATTGCCTACTAATGCTTAGTTACATGTCTTAGACTCAGCTTCCCCCCTTAGCAACCACTAAACGGTGGCCATGTTGTTTTTGGTCTGCTGGTCCCTGCATTGTCATTCCATGTATTGCATAAAACCCACATTTGTGGGTTTATAACCTTCATTTTTATGTTTTATACAGCGCAGCCCATTTGCGCGGCGATCGCCGAAAAAAAAAATTATATTTTTTTAATATTTGCATCGGGGTACCTTGCCAATGACCACATATTTGGCCATTGGCATGCTGCCTGACACATATGCACCATTTATTTGGAGCTGACATGGCCCCATTGTGATTTTTGCAGAAACGTACATTTCTGCAGCTAAAACGGCTCTTACACGGGCTGCTTTCTGTTTCGTGGATTGCTACTCTACCTCATTTGCATGCCTTTCGGCTGCAAGTGAGGTATTTAGCATATCCACGCCCAGTCCGTGTAAGAGACGTTTTAGTTGGTCTCTTACACTGAGGTTCGGGCTGTTCCTGGATCGTGAGGCTTGCATGGAGTGTTACACATCTCTTACACTCCGTGCAAGCCTTCGTGAATCCTGCCCAATGTCTTGCAAAAGGCTGTCGAGAACTTCTATGAAAATAGGAACCGGAGATGTGCGATGTGAGCTACAATTCAGCAAAACCATAAAGTTGTCCCCCAAACACACACACACACACACACACACACACACACACACACACACACACACACGCACAGGCACACGCACACACACACACACATACACACACAGTATTGAATTCCACTATTCTATCAATAATAACTTTCTTGTTAAAGTGACCAAGACACAAAATAAAGAAATCAGCAAATCAATAACTAACTACCCAACTAAATAAATATATAAATACATATTCATTTTGTCTGGCCACTTTTCTCTCACCTCACAATGTTACATTATTCGCAGGTACTTTTTACATTACTGCATAACGCAGAGTGTGTCATATAGCTCTATGCCTCTTCAATACAGAATTAGGGATAAAACAATAATAATCAATGTGAAGGTTTCCGAATTGGTGGATATGTTTTAAATATGCTAGCACATTCTTGTTAGAAAGGTAATACAAATAATAACAGGCTTTGTACAATTCACATTTCATGAAAAAAAGTCCAAATGCAGTGCCTAGTACTGTTTACTGACTTTAAACAAAGCATGCCTTACCACAAAACATATGTTTTTAAAATAGGCCAGAGCAAACATATGAAAGGAAACTGTGGGCATCACTTAAGATCAAGGTTATTTGAGAGAGGTATGATTTGCATAGTGGAGCTGTTTGTTGACACCCACCTATTTAGTGACAGTAACATCGGGACAGTCTAGTATATCAATACTGGGAGACCACCAGTTTATATATTTGCAAAATACTAGTAACCAGCCTGAGAAAGTCCATCTTGTTGTTTAATGAGCATACATTTTCTAACAGAATTGAGGGAAGTGCAGGCCTGTGAGGGTTTGTTTTCAATCTGGCAGCAATTCCAGTTCTTCAGCCTTTTTTTCCTGGTTCTGTTGCATCTCTTCATTTTGTATCTCATCCTGATTGTTCCAGAACCTTCCATTTTCTGATTTAGGTACTTTGAAGTTTGTTTGGTTAAGATGCTCAGTTCCAGCATTTCTGAGAGTGTTGTAGGCCCAGGAAGATCTGCAGTATGCTGGAAATCAAGCCAGAATGACAGAACAATTGAATACTTGATTTCCAGAAGTTTTTTTTCTACTGTAAGTTACTGTAACATCATTTAAATGAATGGAACATGATTTTCTCAGTTTTTTTGCAGGAAAATAAGATAGATTAAACATTCTTGTGTCATGAGATAACAGAGCAGCAGCCTTCCTGGGCCCCACCTATTTTTTTTTTCATATACACTCACAACTCTGCTATACTTACTGGTATATGTAGTATGAGGTTCAACTGCTCCCACAGAAGTGAGTGGGTGAATAAAGCTAAAAGATGGCATTCGTGTTTCCTTCTGCAAAAAACAAAAAAAAAAAAACTCAGCTAAGTGATTCACTGAAGTGCTGCCCCAGAATGCCACATTAGAATGTGACTTCCCCAGCAAGATCACTCAAAATTCTCTGGCCATCATAAGTAGGGGGGGGGCATAACAGGAGAGCAGTGTCTGAATTAGAAAAGCTTACTATGATGTTGAAACCTTATGTGCTGATACTACATGCTACTGCATTATTGCAAAACTTGAAGAATCCTGACCACTCTTTAGGAATGAGGTTTGTCACTTGCATAAAGTCTAGAATTTTAGGGCAGATAACTCTTTAGATTCTTTCATCATCCTACAGTACCTTACATTCTGCAGATCATAAACCTCAACTAAGATATTCACCTTATTGACGTCACTTCCTTTTCCAAAGTGTAGACAGTCAGAACAGATGATGTTTTTCATAACTCTTTGCGCAGCCAAAGCAAGAATTTAATGATTTATATAACATAAGTAAAACTCATATAAGATTTACTGAATATGTATGTTTATGTATCCATATATAAATAAATAAATATATATACATTTATCTCTTTCTGTCTATATATATATATATATATATATATATATATATATAGTTATTTGTATATATGTATGCAACTACATCTGTATATGCACATATGTGTATGTAAGAATACACAATAGCTAGCTATATATATAGAGTATACATAAGGGAATGTTTGAAGGAATGGGAATGAGTGTTGCACTAAGAATCTGGCACTGATTTGCAATGATTTGAACTATTTGATGCTGCAGAGGCCCTTCACAGTGACCTATCAGAGTTGTAAGACTTTATATTCAGCTTGTGTCTCATGGAGGATATTACATCCAAGGTGCTAGATCTCCCTGGGCAACCCATGATGCAGAGCCTCTAAACATGCAGACGTGACCTCTGTCCCATTGATGTGTGTCTGGTAAGTCCTCACAGGTGTGCAGATGGAGGCTGACATGAATGCTGTGTCTGCAATCATGTCCTTCAGGATGATCATCATACCATTGCCTCTTGCCTCCATCATTCCAGTATATTGGCAAATCTCCTTACATATTCCCCAGAACACTCACACATATCTGCCCAGCTTTCAGTAGCAGTAGGCTGTGTTTGAACAATGTCTTGACATATTTGTTGTTGTACAGACAATGCATTAAGCATCTCATGAGGCAGCAGTGGTCAATGCCTTCAGCTAGCAACTGAGTGGATAAAATGCATGATTGGTCTTCCTACCTCTAACATTGTTCTGTCCTCTTCCAGAGGTTCTACATGTGCTGCTAACAAAGTGCTGGAGATGTGTGGGGATGCATCCCCTTCTGGTAAAAGCATGTATCCATAGTGCACTACCTGTGAATCTGCATCAACCATTCTGGAATCATCATCCTCCTGTGGGTGTAGGGGTTGCCAGTATACTTTTTAAATATATGTTACGCTCCCAAGGCTATGAAGATAAAGATATCATTGTTGAATGCCATATGGCTGCAAAATCAGGCTGCTGTGATCCTCCACAGCCCATCACTGACATTTAACTTGGTTACATACCTGCCAAGGAATGACAAATATTTTACTACACCATGCTTTATTATTAATTTCTCACTAAATACCTATACATATTCCCCATTAGTGTAGGTAAAAATGCAGGAAATCCATTCATATCATGATTTGTTTTTGTGCTACTTGCATTGTCAGTCCTGAAGTACCTGAAGGAAAGACTTTGAAACAGCTATGTAGCAATGCAGTTTACCACTAAATACTTTTTAGCTGTTTTAAAAGCATTGTTAAGTTTTTTCAGTTATCAGTGTTTAGTTCGCAGTGACTGTACAACATATGGGAAAACCGGTTTTAATTTATTAAACCTTTTTACACCTATATTCACTAATTCCATTATGTAGCCTGATTGGTTTTGTCATTTACATGGTTTAATTGTTGGAATTAAACCCTGTTTTTTTTCTTGTTACAGAAATAAGAGCCAGAGAGACTTGTGATACCTCCCATGCATGTACAGGAGTTATGACTACTATGAGACCACCCATGCACGTACAGGAGTTATGACTACTATGAGACCACCCATGCACGTACAGGAGTTATGACTACTATGAGGCAAGTCAGAATTGTGTTTGCTATTGGATGTTGAGTTCCAACAGCTATTCGTTTAAAACCCTTTTCATTTGTTTTAAACTGCTGTAGTAGTGCCTGGCTATTCAACAACAGATATAAGTCTTTATGCAATATTCCTACTCTCTCACTTACTTCCTTTTTTCATTGTATACTTCAACCCAATGTTTCTGTGGTTGCCTTCCTCTTATGTTAATTTGACCACACAATTCCCACACTCTCTTATTTCATTGGCTGTTCTGAATAGGTACAAAAGTATAATTTTGTGAAGTAATGCCTCATAAGACATTTAAATACATCTGTGAACCTCTTGTATTCCATAGAGCCAGAATACAGATGCTCACATAGCCAATCTGTGTTTCTCTTTTACACTTAGTGGCTCTTAATCCTTCATTAATCACCAAAATGCTGTATGCTTTTATTGTTAAAAAGTCACCCCCAAAGCATCCTAGAAATAAGAAAATTAAATCTTAACGAAATTCAGGACACTCATTCACCTCATGCATACCTGCCATGAAGGGTCACCCTTAGCAAAAATACTCCAAATGTACTAATCTGAATCACACCTGCAGTGACAGAATTTTTTTTTTTTTTTTAGGGATAGGTGACACATCACTGGCAAGGCTGGACAAGGAAAGGGTTACATTGAGTTGTTTTTCAGATACCAACATTTTTGACATTACAAGGGACCTAATTTCTGATTAACATGACTATGAAAAAATAGTGATATATGTGGGAGTGAATAATAGGAGGCATAAAACCCTGAAGAACATGCAGAGAGACTTGTGATACTTGCCATACATGTTACAAATGCAGGTAAGACACTGATCTCAATGAAATATTTCCTTTGCTTCAAATGATTCCCAAATACAAAGAAAATATAATTGCATTTAATAATTGGTTAAATAGCTGGAGACATTCCAGGAGGGGCCAGTATGTGCCATCATGGGATGAGACGCTTGACACTCCAGCCTGCTTCTGTTAGGATAGCCTGCATCTTTCATTCTGCATACTGATGAAAGCCTTTTACTGCCCTCAGATGCATTTTAAATAGAGTCCAGTTGATGGCCATCTCAATAAGGGTTGTCTTACAATGAACTAAGGTAATTACAGGCCTAAATGCCTTACAAGCCTCATCTGCAAAGCCATGGGATGCATTTTAGCTGACCTAATAAACTACAGTATCAAGAGTCTTATTATCCTTAACCCCCAGAGGTTAATCAATCTATTCAATCTGGTAAATGTATTGTAAATAGTTATAGAAGGTACACATTGTGGCTGTGTACTACATGCTTTGTATCCTGACCTGCCATTTGCCTTTAACAGCATGCCTCATGCTGGCATCATACAGAAGCTAAATATTCTAAAAGTCAATCCGTATGTGATAAGATGGATACAAATTGGCTAGAATGCAGAACCCACACAGTGCAAGTTGCAGGCACCTAATCAGAAGTTATGAAATAACCAGCAGTGTCCCTCAGGGCTCAGTACTAAGACCTCTCCTTTTCAGCATTCATTTCTTTTATCCCCATGAAAGTGGCAAGATTTCTAACTAAATATGACTGAAAACTGAGAGTTACTGTCAAGTCATCTCTTCAAGCTGAAAACCTCCACAATGAACTCTTCCTAATAAACTCATGGTGTACTAAAATGGACTCATGCAAAGTGGTAAAAAGTGCAGTGGCATCACTTTTGGTTGGCAACTCCTTACTTCGAATACATTATAGGTAAAACATGACTAAAAAATGAAAATGTAGTCAGGGACCTAGGAACCTGAGTTGATAATTACCTCTTTTGACCTTGATTAGACAATGGTTGTCAGGAAAACTTTTTATTTAATACAACTAATTGCCAGAGGAGTATTATCAAAGTCTGTAGAGGTAATCACTCCCTTATATTCATCATTGATCAGGTCAATTACTGAGTACAGTGCCTCTTTGGGATGTATCACACTAAACATATCAAACAAATATAACTACTCCAAATACTCCTAACCCAAAATATCACAGTCTCTTTATAATATTCAATATTTCAAATATAGTTGGTTTAGACTTTGATTTCCATTCTCTGGTATGAAAGAATTGGAAAAGGAGTCTTTAGAAAAGGGAACAAACAAATTACCTAGAAATAAATGGAAATTGGGGAAATGAGTTCTGAATGGCAAACACGTGCATCTGAATAAAGTTCAGCAGAAGGATTGAGGTTTAATGGAATGCAGCAACTGAGTGAATTATATAACACTGGACTGATGATAGTTATAAAGAAAAAAATATGTGATGTATACTGTATGCAAATGGAAACAAATGTTAATATGATTTGTTTTCTTTTCTGTTAATGCATGCTTGTCTATATCTTAAGTGATAAATTAAGAAATATATATAATGAAAAAAAATCGCAGACCTAAATTTCTAGAGCTATTTAAGGAGGCTGGAAGCTTGATCCCTTTATTCAGTGCCTATTGACTTAAGATGGGAAATCTTTGTCTGAGATACAGAGCCATTAGAGATCTATTTTCCACCCTCCTATATCTCTGGAAGACCAATGGCTTAAACAATAAATAAAACATGGTGGAAGGACAGTTTTATAACCTACTGCCTCCCAAACCCCTGCAATAAACTTCAACTGATATTAACCAATATGACTCTCTATCTTCATATTATCACAACCTTGATGTATGGCCCTACTAGAGAAAGTACATATAGCCTGAGAGATGCTACTGACAAGACAACAATGAGCATATAACTCAATGATCTTGAGGTATTTATAACTCTATAGATGTATGAATCTATGACTCTTTAACTTTCACAGTTATCAAAATCTATATGATAATACTGACCTGAGCCAATACCTTTGTGCACAACATGCTGTGAGAGTTCCAAACTGCCAAAATCCACACTTCCTTGGATAGTAACTACATCATCATTCTCACCATTGTAATCATCACTGAAAAAGGATATCACATGCTGCTCATTAGTTATCAGGCTTGACATAGTCGGAGGACCCACACCAGTGATGTTACAAGCAATTGCATTATTACCATACTTTGCCATCCTATGATTTCTTCACCCAATGTCAGTTTTTCTGCCAAATTTTAGTTCCTTATTTTATTATGATCTCCATGTCTATTACCTCATTTTCCAAAGAGGTCTTTACCATAGGTCTTAAGTGCATCCACAAGGATGTGATTTGCAGGAATGTCATCATCCTGCCTGTGTATTATTTTCTGATGCAATAAGTTGTTGACCTAAGATTTCACACAACTTGTGAGTGCCCTACAGCAATGTAAATAGATTGATAATCTGTGTCCCACTCAGCCTGACTGTGCTTAAAATTTATTTTTGACTCTTTTTTGTTTTGATAATTAACAGTTGACTATTTCTGTGAGCTTGTGTATGTTTCTCTGTGAACAATAAGCAGTGATTTGTGAATTACATCACCTTAACAACTGAATGACATATGACTATAGTGATGCATATTATCTGGTAAGAGGCTTGAGTGTATGGCCTTGAAGATGCTTCGCATTGTCTTTCATTACATTTCGTCATGCTTGTCCATGATGGCCCTGTGCATCACTAACACTGACAGACATGAAGACATGCCTGTGCCTGTTTTCTTTTTTGCTGTGGTTTTTGGTGCTGTTTATAAACAATTGTATTTATTTATTTATTTATTTATCATTGTTTACCAGGGTAGTCTGACTGGACAGCTGGTGTTCGTTTTCAGCGGACTCCTGGGGAGTAAAGCTTTATACAGTTACAGAATAATGATTAATACATGCAGTTACAGAATAAAGAGTAAAATACATGGTGGAACTTAAAGGTTAGACAGTGTGAAGGATAACAACAAATAAGGGAGCATGCAGCAGATTGGTTCACAAAAAGAATTACAAAGTTGTGGTACAAATATAAGGTCATCGCACTTTTGCAGGGTTGGTACAATTTTGTAGTAAGAACATATTTACAATATATACAATATATACAAACAGCTTGGGTAGAGCGCAGTATCAGTATTCCCCAGAAGCATCAGCTATGTACTTCCTACTGTAGGGGTGAGGCTTCAGGAAGGACCTTTGCAGTTACATAGGTGGTCGGCGAAAAGGTATGATTTGAGGAGGCTTTTGAAGGTGGGTGTGCAATGTTGTAGCCTGAGGTTGGGAGGCAGAATATTCCATGTTTTGGTGACTTTGTATGGGAATAGAGATTCGCTGGAGCTGTTTTTGCATGGGATAACGTCTATCCGGACTTTGCTACTGGATTGTAGTTGCCTATTTTAATTGTAGAAGCTTAGAAGGCCAGTCAGGATAGTATAGTATTTGTGAGCTAGGCTGAGTTACTGGTGATGTAATAAGTTAGGGAATTCTAGCCAGTGTAGTAACTGTAGGGATTGGCAGTGGTGAGAGCTTGATTTGGCATTGGTAATGAACCTGGCAATTTTGTTATAGCATGTGGAGAGTTTGTTCAGGTCGGTTTTATTCAGTTTTGTTAGGACAGGGGATGCATAAAATAATGTTGATAACAGATGGGTTCTAGCTATGGCGATTTTAGATTCTGAGGTTAGAAATCTTCTGCTGTGATAGGGGGTTCTTAGATTTTTGTGGACTTTGGAGACAGTAAGGGATATATATTTATTGTATTTTAGTTGTTGGTCTGTTGTATGACCAAGTAGTTTGGCCTCTAGGGACCGGGGTGATGAGGGTCTTGTTGGCTGAACATATGGAGAAGGTTTGGTCATTAGTCTTTATTAGGTGGAACAGCATGAGTTGTGTTTTTTGGGGTTTAATATCAGTTGAGATTTAGTTAGACAACTTTCTGTTAAGGATTCTTGGGCTTTTTGTTGGAGAAGTTTTATATCGGATGCAGAGCAGGTTAGAGTTGGGTCATCAGCATATTTGATTATGTCTGCTTTTGTGGTAGCTAGATGGAGTTGGTTAATGAAGATGTTAAAGAGGAGGGGGCTGAGAATCCAACGTTGAGGGATGCCGAATGTGACACTGAGTGGGGGAGATTGTGAGTCAAGCCATTTGACAGAGTGATGGTGGTTGTTTAGGTAATTAGTGAATGAACCAGAGCAGGGTGGAGCTGTTGAGGTTAAGTTTGGAAAGACAAGTTAAGAGTATATTGTGGGAGACTTTATCAAATGCTTTCGATAAGTCTAGAAAGGGGGCAGAAGCTAGTTTGCCTTGGTTTTAATATGAGTTTATGGTGTTGGTGAATTTAATTAAGGCCATGGTGGCACAATGGGATGGGCAGAATCTGTGTTTAGTTTTGGAGTGTAGGTTGTGGAGAGAAGATGGGTGAGGACTTGGTAGTGAATGCACTTTTCTAGAATCTTTGATGGGGTGACAGGAAAGGAATGGGTCAGTAGTTAGGGAGGTCAGTAGAGGAGCAATCCCTTGTGAAGGGGGATGATAAATGAGGTTTTCCACAAGGATGGGATGGTGTGCTCAGAGATAGATCTATTTATCAGTAATGAAATAGGGTAGGCTATGGTTCTGGATGCAAGTTGAAGGTATTTGGCAGGGAAATTGTTGGCAGCGAGGGTGTTTGGTTTGAGCTTTGCTAACAGTTTTTGGATTGTGGATACTGATACTTATTTGAGTAAGAAGGGGTGGCATTTTCTTGGGCTTTGGGGGTTGTGGGTGGGTAGTGGGATTAGTATCATTTATGAGTTTAAGTATGGAGGAGGTAAAATAGTTATTGAAGCTGATGGCTATGTCAAGTTTAGCGCCTTCTGTGGTTGTTAGGGGTGTGGTGGTTTTTCCAGGTTGGAGGATGTTGTCAAAGCAGCCCATAATTTCTGTGGGTTCTTGCTGTGTTTTCTTTGTAAGGAAATGTAGTGATTTTGTTTGTCAATTTTAATTAGTTTTTTGCTTTGTTTCTTAGTTCGAAAAAAGCTTGCCTAATTGTGGGTGTTTTATGTTGACACCAGGTTTTCCAAGCTTTATCCCTGTCCTCAAGTAAGGCATCTGTTGCTTTCTGTAGCTAGGGTCAGGGTTACTGCATATCCTAATTGTTCTGAATGGGACAAGTTGGTTGAGGATCCAAGTTGGAGTTAAAGTATTCTGCTGCCTTGTCCAGAGGGAGGGTTTTGATGGGAGTCTAGTTACAGGTTTTTAAGGCTTCCAGAAATAGTTCTGTAGGGAAGTTTTTGTGGGAGTGGATTTGTAACATTCTGGGGAAGTTAGTAGATTTAAGCTTGTGTCTAAGGATAAAAGTGGGGTTGTGGTCACTGAGAAAGCTAGGCAGTGTTCCACATTGATGGGTGATGTTGGCCTGGTTAGTGAGGATCCAATCCAAGATGGATTCCCTCTTTGTGGTCTTATTAATGTGTGTGGGTGACTGAATGAGTTGGGTGAAATTATATAGGTTAATGTGGATGGTGGGTGCTTGGGAGTGGCTAGAGTACCAGTCGATGTTGACATATCCTAGAACTATAGCTTCTTGGAGAAGGGAGTGGGAGGCCCAGTGAAGCATTGACTCTAGTGTGGCTAGGTTGTCTCCTGGGGGTATATAGGTCCCAAGTAAGTTTAGATGCTTGTGCCAGTTTAAGAGGAGTTTACTAAATATAGTTTCAGTGTTGTTGACGTTAGGGGATTCTTTTTGCACAAGTTGGAGTTTTAAGTCAGATTTGTAAAGTAGAGCAATACCACTGCCTCTTTTGTGTAGTCTGTCCACTCTGAGAATGTTATATCCAGGTGGGGATATGGAGTTGTCCTTGATAAGGGGCTTACGCCATGTCTCAGTAATGAGTATAATGTCGGGGTTATATAGAGACATAGTGGCATGCAGCTCTTCTATTTTGTTCATGATGCTACAAATGTTCAGGCTGAGTATTAGTAAGTCAGAGGGTTTGTGCTTAAATGGGAGGTGGGAATTGCATGTGTTATTGGAGGTAGATGTTGGGCCGGGTTTGGAGTGAATATCACCTCCTAGAAGTAATTGGTCTGCGATGTTGGTAATAGTTTTAAGGTATAATATGATTAGCGAATGGAATCTGAGGCTTGGTTGTTTTTTGGATTGTGAGATATAATACTAAGGTGAGGTAAAGTGAAAGTGGGGTTAGCTATAGATGGCTGGGAGTGAGGCAACATATTTGGAGGGGTTGTTTGTGGAGAGGGATAGGGTGGGAGATCTGAGGTAATTGAGGTTGGTGTGTGGATAGTGGTAAGAGGTACTGATGGAGCAAATGTAAAGGCATATGGATAAGGAAACCAGTAGTAGTGGAGTGTAGTGATATTGGGAGGGTGGGATGTGGGTCATAGTAGCAGTGGTTTTAGGTATAGGAATAGAGTGTTGTGATTTGAGGAGGGTGTGGGTGGTGCAGAATGTGAGTAGGTGGGAATTAAAGGAGTGGTAGTAGGTGTGTGGGATTGAAGTGGGGGGGGTGTTGCCTAGTGATGTAGGGTGTGGTATTAGCTTAGTGTTGGGCTGTTGCTGCACTGTATGTATGGGTTTGATTGGGTAGTGGGAGTGCTAGCTTAGTCATGTGATCTGGGATTAGGATAAATCTACAGGTAGTGGGGGTGGATGGGAAATGGTGTCAGGGTAAGGGAGCACAGTGAGCCCGAGCGTTAGTAAGGGCAAACAGAATGGGGGCGACACCTGCAAAGCAGTTCAGATAAGTGACCATGAAAAACAATCTGTTTGTTGGGAAAAATAAAATCGAAATAGAATAAGGAAAAACCTTAGAAGATCATTTGACCAGTAATGAGTATAGCCTATGTATAAGATGCTTCTGATGGAGTTGCTGAGTGAATGGCAGTTGCTAGTAGTAACAACAGCATTTTCTCTTACTGGTATTGTAGGAGAACTTTGTGTGCTACTTTTACTGTATGGGAATACTTGGGTATGTTCACTTCAGTTTCGAGAGAGTTTCTTTTACTTTGGTCTTTACTGTGAGGATGTGTACTGAGTATGTTTACCCTTTTGTGTATTTAAAGATCATGTTTCACTCTTTTTTTTCTGATAAAAAAGCCTTAAGCTTGTAGCACAGAACATCTTCATGACTACAACTACTTATTTTGAATAAAACAGATTATTTTTCATCTAAGTGGAGTTGAAACATTAAGTTTTACAATTCTAGCAATACAGTGTGACTAATGCATCTGTTAAGTTCACAGAAACAATAGCTAGTTTCTGTGAGCCCCCAAAAAACAGCACCATTAATATGCAGCTGATGCCCTTGCTAGGAAAAACAGATACCAAGGCATTTACAATGGATTTATGTGAACTGCCAGAATTTTTAAACTTGATATTTGATCTTCACATGGATTGAAAATGCTCTGTTTTATTCAAAATAAGTGTTTGCAAGCAAGGGGATGTTCTGTGCTTCAAAGCAAGACTTTTTAACTAGAAAAAAAGCATTAAGCATGGTCTTTAACTCAATTTAAATACATTTTCCTTTACTTTTTTTTGACAGTCTTCACAGAAATTCTGCAGTCAGTAGCATGCAAAATGTCAATCTGCCTGATGCTTCAATTTAAATTTAGTTTGAGATATTTAGGCACACTGCTCAGCGAATCAAATTATTGCATGGATATGCATAGATCCTTCTGCACAAGCAAGTTTGCACAAGCATAAATGAGCACTGAATGGCAAATGCATGTACACCTGTCTGTATCATGCATGTGCATGGCTAAGCAATGTGCAACCCTATAACTATCTGTGCTGCTTATAATCGCATAACGTTAGGTATTGTTCACCATAGCAGTCTCACCTTTATAGAGCAGCTTGCCCAGTAGCTGGCAGAAGCTTAAGAGCAGAGCCCTGAGTCATTCAGTATTTGTAAGACAGGTATTTTTCAATAACTATGTTGATATACTGCTAGTTTTACATCATGACACCTATAACTGTTTAGCTGAATTTCCACTGTGTAACACAATATCAATCAGCATACAGTTAATAGGAAGTGCATTGCTTTAAGGTAGGGTTTTGTGTATTTTGTTTTATTATTTGTATAATAAATGCCATTACTTTACATACCACTTGCCAGCCATGTGCCAGGTGCAGTTTAAAATGCATAATTGTATTTTATGCCACTTGTCAAGATAATAATGACCTAATACAGACAGTTAATGCAATAAGGTGGGAGAATCACATCTGCACAAAGAAAGACCTTCAGACATACCTTCTGAATTTAATGAAGCTGCTTTACCTTATTTAGTTGGGTCAGATTTGAGCAGGAGCCAGCTGTTTGTGGACGTACAGTTCAGTTGGTAGCCAGTACCACCAGGGCCAATGCCAGATGCGCAGCTGTCACAGGACTTTGACACGTCATGTCAGTGCACTGTTATTCTTTGCACCCCTGTCAGTGCATGTGCTATGATAATAATCTCCTTTCCTTTGCAGCATGAAAGGAAATAGAGCTGGATCTTTACACCTAGCACTGGAAGTTGCAGGAGCTGGTACACACACTATGCATGTGTCTTTCCTTTCTCTTAATAAGTTGTTAGTTAAGTTGCAGCATTTAATCAATTGCATTATATCACTAATCAGTTTTATCCCTTTCCATCTTCATCTGGAGATCCAGATTAGAATGCAACACCTTGTCTAGAGTCCTACATGTTGTGAGGGTGAGATCCCTGCCACGTGCATATGCTGGAGCTACATTGTCAGGAAGAAGTATTGGCTCCCACTGTGTGCAGACCAGGTCACCACAGACATCATCAGCAGGGCCAACTCCAGCTCCAGGCTGTGGTGCACACTGTTGTTGAGTGGGCTTTGGAGAAGCAGTGGTGCCTATATGAGCACCTCCTTCAGTGGGGAACAATATTAATTGATTCCAACAGGTTTTAGAAATTGAACCTCAGGAGACCACATTTTCTGCATCTGGGACTGCCAGCCCAGACATCCCTAGAGAGGTATCTCAGTGAAGGTCTCCAGGGGAAGCTTCGTAATGTGATGGTCTTGGGTCCCCCAATCTCTCATCATCTATGCACTTACCCATTTTTTAATGCTTACTCACTGTCAGTTATTCCACAACCTCCTTATTACCAGTTCTTTGTCCTCTGTTTGTCTGTCCTCCCTTCACTTTGTGAACCCTACCTACTGTGTGATCATCCACCCATATGTCTTATTTGTCTTTTTAGTTTGTTTGTCAAAACCCTTTTTTCCTACCTATAATAACTATACATTTCCCTCTCTTCTGTTATATATATCAGAAAAAATGTCAATCCCCACTAAAAGTAAAATATAATAAAATAAAATAACCTCTTCTAGCACAATACCTTTTATCAGCTCACAATGCTTCCCCGTCTATTCTTTGTCACTTCTTCAACTTACCTCTCAACCCCCTATAACACTTAAAATTGAAGAAAACTGGTGTCCATCAAATGTTTCTTGCTGGCAAAGTTGATTTATGTGCTTCTTCAGGCCAGTGTGCCAAGGATGTGTTACAATGTATCATTTTCCAGTCTGACTTGGTGCTTAGTGTGCTCCGTGTTGCTAGCACTTACAGATGCTATAGTATCAAACTGGGTTGCTACTCCTCATCACTTTTGTTTAGTACATACACAGACGCTAAGCAGTTTGACTGAGTGTTCTGTGATTCAGATTGAAGGAAAACATAAGTTAAATACAAAACACCATATTATGGCTAAAAGTCCTGTTTTGCTGCCAAGTCAGAGCGATCCTTAGTTGTTTTTACTGCTGTACCATGAGAAATACTATAGCAATGTAGATATGTAAATGTCTGTGTTGCGATATTTAAATACTGTTATATACAATTGCTGTGATAGTTTACTACTGCTATGTCTGTGATAGAACTGTCTCCTTAAATTCATGGGCTACCTAAATTTTCCGGTACATAACACTAAGTTTATTTTTTTTTATGTCAAGGGCTTCATATGCGAATGCATAACAGTTGCCTGAGCCTTTTTTACTAAACACTTTGTGCCTGTGTAAATAGTGTAACGTGCTGCTACTCTTAAACCTAATACCCTTCCTGCCTGGGTGATAATTTATTATTTCAGTTACTTTTTACAGCATGTCTCCCTCATTCCCCTTTATGTAATAATTGTTTTTGTCTCCATCTTTTCATTTAGTGACCACTGTCCCTGCGAATGGGTTCTCTCTCAGTCCCCCACTTGCTGGATCCTTGGCCATTGACCACATCTGCAGTGAAGAAACCAGCCACAAGGACTCATAGGTTCATAGATTAGTACTAAGCTAACTGCCCTTGAGAGCCATTTTAAGCTTAGCCAGTTATCCCTTGTGAGACTCAAACCCTGCACCTTGTGCTTGTAAAGCAAACACCTTAACCATTAGGCCACCCTCCCAACGGCTTTAAAAAGAAAATAAGTTGCTGTAGGTGTCTAGCTACATTTCCCTCTTAGCCTGCTACTGTAGACAGTACCTGGTCTAAAGCAGAAATAACTGGCTCTACCCACGGCTAGGGACAGCAGCTGCTCCCCCACCCTCATCTGCTGTAAATACATTCCCCAGTTAACTTTCTCTTTTTAGTTATCAGTAAACTAAGATAAAGCTCTAGGTGAAAAAAGGTAACCCAGTAGATACACTGGAATTGCCCACTTGTAAAATAGAAACAAAAAGGTACTTAAATTGACACTTTTTGTCTGCTTCAAACTAGGTATCTACCCAGAAAGGACACGGCTGAAATCAGGTCTATAGATTGTTTTTCCCTACTATTTTCTAATAACTCCTAACAGTTTGTCTATTTAGACACTTACCCTGCAATCTTTAGCCTGGGGGGGGGGGGGTTCTAGCTCGCTCCGTTTGCTACACTCACTCCGCTCCCCTCCCTGCCCCCTATTCTCACCTGTCCTCAGTACCTCTACATTTATTCTTAGCCTTAACCCCACCCCTAATTGCCAGCAATTAGGCTACACCACTACTCCCTCCCTCCCCCTACATCCAACACAATCATGCTACTACCTAATATAATAACAATCCTAACCTGCATAGTTCTAGCTCACATTAGATCCTACCAGGGCTACACAGTCGCATGCCCCAACAAATTCCACTGTACTCTCTCAACACCCTCCCTCAAACATTTACACTATAACTACATAACCCCTGCCACCAAAATCATCCTCCTAATACACACACTCCATTACCAAACAACTAACACACTCAAAAATAAAATATCCCTAAGATACCATAAGCAATTTACTATGTATATAAAACATATCCTAAACACCCTCTATAAAGTAGTCTTCGCTGGAGACATCCATCCAAACCTTGGTCCTCCAAAATCCAACCCAGCCACAAGCCTTAGTCCAAGCAACCTCCCTTACAACTCAACTTCTAGCCAACAAATCAACAACAGACATACTTATAATGTCCCTAAATATCAGAAGCCAATGCAATAAAATCCAAGAACTACATGCCAACATAAGCATATATTCCCCAGATATTCTTTTCCTAACTGAAACCTGGCTCAAACCTCACATGAAAAGTGAGGAAATACTTCCACCTGAATACAACATCCTTCGCATAGACAGATTGTCCAGAAAAGGAGGTGGTGTAGCATTGATATTTAAACACCACCTCAATATTCAACTCCTGAATACATCTGCCCCTCACCACAACAACGAAAAAATCCTTTATGCCAATCTCAAACTAAACCCAAACAAAACAATGAATATTATAGGATGCTATTTCCCACCAGGCCAAAATATTACACCCCTAGAAAATCTCTTGAGCTGGGCTACTCTTTCTCTACCCCAGGAAACCATCATTCTCTGCGACATTAATATCAGCTGGCTATCCTGTAATAACAATCTCCCAACCATTCACCTTAATCTCTATGGGTTCACTCAACTCATCCAATCCCCCAACCGAATCAACAAAAACCCTAACAATCATGCCTTACTTGACTGGATACTAGTCAACAAAGCCCCTCACTCTTACCTAGCAGGCTGCTTATCTGACAGTCTTAGTGACCACTCCCCCACTTTCCTAATTCAGCACCACACAGTCTCAAGCCCATTATCCACAGACAAATACGGAACAAGTCCAACTTCAACCCCAACTCCTTCATCTCCTCCCTGCAAAAAATTAACTGGTCACCACTAAAATACCTCAACCTAGATGAGGCTGTTCACCTCAACAGTACCTTCCTCTCCATCCTAAACACTCATGCTCCTGTAAGAAATGCCAAAGTCAGATCTAGGCATGCTCTATGGTTACAAAAGACCACCAGAACCCTAATGAAATCCAGAGATAAGGCCTGGGAGCACTGGCGACTAACAAAATATAACTCAGACTGGCAATCTTTCCTTGAACTGCGCAATAAAGCCAAAAAGCAAATAAAATTAGGCAAATCCCTCTACTATAAATCCACCCTAAACTCTACCAACCACAACCCTAAGCAATTCTGGTCCACTATTAACACTATCCTCCACCCAGGGAAGGTTGATACCCCCCAGTCATCCATTCCCTCCTCCTCCAGGAGTATTGCTGAATCATTCAACAAACACTTGACTGAAACTATAACATCTCTAACCAAACAGCACTTCCCTATAACAGCCCCCCAACTCCTAACCCCAACCCCCCACTCCTCTTTTCTTCTTCACCTCAGTACCTACCTCCAACATAAGACTATTGTCAAAATTTAAACCTACCAAACTCGCAGCTGACAACCTCCCCTATGAATACTTGAAAAGTGCAACTGATACACTAGCCTACCCAATTTCAACTCTAATCAACCATTCCATAACAGAAGGCTATGTTCCCTCGGTATGGAAAATATCCCACATCATTCCCCTCCACAAAGGCACCCCCTCCACTGGCCTCTCCAATCACCACCCCATTGCTATCCTCTCCCCTCTCTCCAAGATACTTGAAAAATGTATCAACACACAGGTCTCCAACTACCTCCTAGCTAATAATCTCCTCTCCAAAACTCAACATGGTTTCAGGCCATATCTCAGCACTACCTCTGCTCTGCTCTCCTTCACCAACACTATACTTCATCACAAAAATAATGACCTCTTCTCTACTGCCATATTTCTAGAGCTCTCAAAGCCTTTGATATGGTATCTCATGAGCTACTACTCTCTACTCTCCCAACCTCTCCTTCTCACAATCAGCCTGCAGCTGGTTCCACAGCTATCTACACAGATGCCAGAAATCAGTAATCTGGGACGATAACCTATCACCTCACCTCCCAGTTACTCTCAGAGTTCCCCAACAGTCTATCCTTGGCCGTCTGCTATTCTCAGTTTTCACTAACAGCCTACATACCGCCACCACACAAGCATCTCTTATACAGTATGCAGATGACTCTACTCTCACCTGCTCTGCCCCCACTCTACCAGAACTACAACAAATCACTCAGGAAACATTCTCTTCTGTAGAAAGCTGGCTATCCAATGCTCAGCTCCTACTGAACCCAAGTAAGACAAAGCTTCTCCTGTTCCAACCTTCCAAACCACCCAAAACACCTCCCCACTTCAACATTCTCGCCAACAACAATACCATCATCTCTCCATCAGAACACACAAAATTACTCAGTGTGGAAATAGACAACAAACTTAGATTTGACACCCACATATCTCTCACAATAAAAAAGTTCAGAAGAATCTTGGTGCATTATATCGAAGCCATCAATTCCTAACCAAGGCAGCTAGAATCTCCATAGCCAATTCCCAGCTAATCCCCACCCTACTCTATGTATCCCCCCATACTTACCAACCTTAGATAGACAGACCTACACAAGCTGGATGCTTGTTACAACAAAATTGCTAAATTTGCCACTAGAACCTCCTACCGCAGCCATCATTGTATCTCCCTTAAAGAACTTAACTGGCTAGAACTCCCACAACTCCTTCACTTTAATCAACTCACCCTCGCTTATAAACTTATTAACCACCTCCATAACATCCCTTCCCTTCAAACCCTTCTCCAACCCTATCACTCCAGTAGGCCCCTAAGATCAAGCAACAAAAATCATCTCACTGTTATCAAACCCAAAAACTCAGCAGGAGAAGCCATATTTTCATGTACCATATCTAAACTTTGGAACGATCTTCCACCCTCTATAACTACTTTACCTTCCAGCAGCTTATTCAAGACTGTGCTCAAATTCCACTTAAATTTGAACTGGCTTTGTCCTTGTTCTAATCCAGACTAACACCCTCACCCTTACCCCCCCACCTAGACTCTTAACCCAACTATACTACCGCCACTACTAACCACAGTCAGAAATAGCTAGTTGTCTTTACATATTTTAACATCTTGCCTGACAACTTTGTTACTAATATTATAAATGACAAGAAACTATCTTAATTTGCAACATTTACTGTATATACTGTTGATAATCAATATCAGGTTATTGTATTAAAGCCAACAACCTGTAATGTTGTTTACTATTGCTGCAACTTTGTATCTCTATTTATCATGTACATGATGTGGAGCTTTTCTCCCCAGGCATCCGCTGAAAAAGGACCTGCGTCCAGTCAGAATTTCCCGTTAAACAAATGTAAATAAAAATAAAATAAAATAAATAAAATTTTAGCACAAGGCCACATTTACCAGCTAATTTCAAAAACACACATAGTTCCTGCAAGCTTCCACATACGTGTTGTTTGTATGCAATCATTACCTGTGTATTTCAGTTCAGTTTACATACATCTTTGCACAGTTTGTTTGATTGTTGTTTGTAGGCTGCATATATTAAGAAAACAGCATAGCAGGTTTGCACATGCTGCATTTAGCATGCGGGTGATGTTCTGCTATTCACACATTCAACTTGTGCACTTTATTGCGTGATTAGGAATACCTCTATACACTACATTTTTGAGTCAAATGTTTCTTTTTAAATTTCCCATATAAGATTATGTATAACTTTTCTCTGTAAATGGATTAAAAGTACAGAAATTGAACTAAAACACACTGGCAAAAGACCATTCTAAATACCAGTTAAAAAAGCACTACATATTTGGAATTGGTTACCTTGAACTTGAAATTACTATTTTTATTTATTTTATTTTACATTTGCTTACTGGGAGAGTTCAACTGGGCAGGTTGCCCATTTTCAGTATGGTCCCGGGGAGAAAAGCTTCAAACAGTACACCAGTGACAATCCAGAAATAGACACATGGATATGCAAAATTGTACATGGGAATGATCAATAGAGAAAAGTATCATACAGCGCAATATTGGCAATATAAAATGTACACATAGAGATATACTTAAAAATACATGTAAAATGTGCATGAGAGAATTTTTTTCTTGAAATTAGGATAGGAAGTAGTAGATGGGAAAATAAATCCTTAACTTCCTTAAGGAATATGATAGTTAGGAGGTAGATGAACCCTAACTCCTTTAATGAATGATTTTAAATCAAATGGGACACTTGACAAACAAACCAGTGTCTGTATGCATATATACAGAATATGTGTAGAAACCTTTATGCGGTATCTGGGATACAGTAAGATATTAGATCAGCAGTTAAACTTTATTTACAGAAATAAAATACTGCATTTTCTTTAAAACTGAAAGTAGCCATTTTATGTGCCTATGATTGTTTCTTTAGTCTGCTGAATAAATCTATCAATAATTGAAGAAGGCTATGTATTCTGCTCATTTTTGCTTTTACTCGTTTGTTTATTTTGGCTTAGCTGCTTGGATGAATTGTACTTGTGCGTAGAAGACTCAGTTCAATGGTTTAAATGTTGCCTGTAATGTCATTGTTGGTTGTGGTGCTGGTTCTCAAAGTGTTTGTTGCTCTTTTAGTTTCTTCCATCTTGTTCTTTATTCTGATGTGTTTGCTACATTTGAGTTGCAGGTTAATCAAAATGCCTATAGTGATTTCATTTCTTCATGGGCAGTCATTTGATTCTGTCCTCTGTTTTTGAAGTATTTTATTTGTTATGCTTTGTGCTACCATGCTTCTTATGGTGAGGGCGTGAGGGTAATGCATATTTTGACTTAATTCAACTTCTTAATTTAATTGCTTCGTCGTGTATTCCAAATACTTTCAGTATGCATTCTGGACTGTTTGCCATACTAAAATGAATCATCTGTTTACTTGTTTGTTTGTCTCAGATGTCTCTGTCACTCAATGTGTGGATTAAATGTGGATTAAATATTATTTTAGACCTTTCTACTTTCATTGAGAATAAGAACTTCTGTCCTTGGAAGCTTCATCTGTCTCTTCATGCACAAATAGGGTTATAGTTACTTTGTTTAGACATCATCTTCAAATGATCTTTAATAATGCGTATAGTTTTCATACCATTTTATTAAACTAGTAAAAAAGGCCTTCTCAAAGTTGAGGAGTTGAGAGTTGAGGTCATCTCAGAACTGAGGACAAAAACGACCTTTCGGATTTGAGTACAAAAAAAACAACAAAAAAGAAAAGAAAAGAGAAAAAAAGTAAGAAATGTACCAAGTGAGTTGCTACAGTTAAAATGCACACACAAAAAGCATGAACACTTTAGCCATGACTAGAAATACAGTAGTGGCTTTAATTTCTGAATGGTGGTTCTGCAGAATGATACCAATGGCATCTGCCAGTTGTGTTCTCTCTCTATCACCTTGCATCTAGGGTAACTGCCCTCTTCTATCCACCCTTGGTATGCTTCTGCATTTAGGAATAATGCCCTATAGCCTAGGTGATGAGAGTTCAGTTAATGGCTTGGTAACGTGACAGCACAGGCAAGTATGATGAAATGCTCATTCTGGGGAAGAAGGTGCATGAACCTGACCTGGAGGCACTCTGCTGGGGACTGAGGAAAAATGATGGGAATTGTCCAAAGGGGGCAATACTGTGACTGAGTGGACATGAAGACTGGATAATGCACCAGCAATTCTATTGCATGTCCTCTTCTGGGACAAATTGGTGCAGATAAGTGGCAGGAAGATAGAATTAAAAAAAAAAACACTTCTTGTCAGCAGTGCGGTATTGCTCCAGGGTATCTTATTCTTATCAGTAACTCTGAACAGGAGCCAGAGATAGTCCAAGGAAGGATAGTCAGGTTTGGTAAACCCAGCAAATAAGCAAAGGTCAGTAGTTAATTGCCAAACTACCCCCAAAAATAATAGCCTGGCCCACACTACTGGACATAATAGTCACACAACATTACAATGCATCATGACCTGTTGACCATTCCCAATCGGATCAGTCTTTGAGTGGTGTAATGATATCACTACCAAAGAGACAATAATACAAATATCCCTGCACTGCAATGTTCCCAGCACTTTAACAACTCTAAAAGCTCCCATTTGCATGAACACTGTCAATGCCTCTCACACAGTGTTATCTGTGTGATTGGCCACCAAACTATGGAAACCTTTTAGTAGCACCTGAAGTAACTTCTTATGCAACAGAAAATGACTATCAGTTTTTGGACCTTAGAGTCTCTCCCATCCCTTGACCATGCTGCCCACCACCTACCCTTTCATAAAGTCCTTCAAACCTGACAGCCTAACAGTTGCACTGAGGACAGTAACTGCACCTTAACTGATCTAACTGCTTCACCAGAAGACCATCAATGAACAACATATCTCATCAACAAAACAACTGAATGTCTCCTTTCACCCACCAGCAACTATGTAAAACATCGAAAATGCAGCTGCTGTTGCATTACAAAACCTTCTATGTGGAATCTGACCACAATTTCTGAATCAACCATCCAACTGCAGCTTTCCAAGATTCCATATCTCCTGAGACAAAACCACTTGTTCTAGCCTTGAACCTGGTACTAGGGATCAAAACCTGTGAAACTGATAATAACAGATACTGTCAGGTATATCATTAAAATACCCAGGAACATGCCTGGCTGAAAAACTAAAATTATTAAACAAACTGTACAATTTACTTCCGCCAAACCAGCAAAACCAAACCTGAAGTCATTGTCTTCCTTGGCAAACCGCACAACTATCTTGTTATCAGAATGAAAAATCAGTCTTCTATTCTGTAGCCTCTCTCCATACTACAGGCGATGCCCAAATTGGCATAAGCTCTAAAAAGGCATATCCCTGCTCCATTCAACCTGCCATTCAGCAGGGCAACTCCCTGAGAGTCATTCACCATCAGTGTTTGCCCCCATATCGTGAGGTCCTGACGCATCTATATAAAACTGCAATTCAACACCCCTCACACAATCCACTTGCCAAAAAGACACACCAATAAGACTTAACAAAAACTACAGCCATAAAGTTAAATCCTCCTTTTCCATCTTTCAAACTCTAACTCAGTGGTGCTTATCCTATGGACTATCAGCATATTAGTAATTGACCTCCAAAAAGTCCTAATCAGACTTATTGCCCAGCAAGCAAAATTCAACAGTCTAAGCAACTTCATCATATCTTTTACTCTCAATTTCTTCTTCTTCTTCCCTTTGACCCACTCAGTCTTTTTCCTCAACTTATGTAATTTGTCAGTTGTAAGCAAAACAATTGTCTCTGTACATTCACTGTCAGTCTTCAAATACATTTAACACTTGACTTGGACCTTCCAGCTTGTCCTGCACACCTAAGTTCTTATACATCTCCTTAAGTTTGTTTATTCATTTATTTAGTTAATATTTATTTATTTATCATCTGTTTACTGGTAAAGTTGGACTTGCAATGAGTCAATTTTCAGTGGAGGTCTGGGGAGAAATGCTCCAGATGAATGTCTTTGTAAATGCCAGTGTTTCTGCCACATCTCCATCTTTGCCCTCTCCAACAATAAAAACATTATCCAAATAATGGACTGCCTTCTGACTAGACACTCTTATAAGCCAAATCCACTGTAGCACCAAATTGAAGTTTTCAAATGTAGCACAAGCCACTGCATACCCCAGTAGCATTGCCTAATTAAAATAAACCAGTTCACCCACATACACATAAAAAGCAATGGCCAGTCCTCCTCTCTAAACTGAAAATGCCAAAAAACACCTGAATAGGCAATTTTACTAGCCACAGGTTCTGAAATTCCTTTATCAGGTACCCATTGTCATCCATGGAGGCATATTGCACCTGATCATCTGATTTGTAAATGAAATCATTTATCTAATTCTCTTCTGGGTAGGATAACTGATGAATCAACCTAAACTTACCAGGTTTCATCTTAGTTGCTAAGACCAATGGGGAAATGTGATAATGCTCAAAAGGTGTTACCTGAAAAGACCCCAACAGTTTACCAACCTCAAGTTTTTCAGCCAAATTCTTCTGAACAATCTTTTCCTTTCTTTTGAATGATTTCAAATTGTATCACTGCAACTCTTCTGCCACCCCACCATCAGATTTACTAGAAA
Organism: Protopterus annectens; assembly: GCF_019279795.1. Taxonomy (NCBI): domain Eukaryota; kingdom Metazoa; phylum Chordata; order Ceratodontiformes; family Protopteridae; genus Protopterus; species Protopterus annectens. The sequence goes on from NC_056728.1 coordinate 1,550,792,935, forward strand.
ATCACTCTGCGAAACCTTCAATCAATTCCTGAGCTTCCTCATCATCAGGAAAACCAGGTATCTGCTCAGCCAGCACCTGTACATTAATTGGCCTCCCCAGCTGCCCTAAGAAAAACAATGCTACTCTGCCCACAAAACTTACTTCTGCCTCTGGGACTGTGCTGCCTGACATTAAAATGCCTGACCCCATCTTGCACCATCAATGACATCTGTACATAGGTGACTCTAAGCTACCTATTCCCACACCACTATCCACATTCTCAACACCCAAATGATTCCTCTTTTCCTGAACCTGTTCCTCAAAATCCAACAATTCCTGCAACCTAACCTTCTCCAAACCACCCCAGCATTTGCAGCAACTCATCTATTCTATCAACTTCTGACCTGCCCTCTAATGAATCAACAACAACTTGAACACTGTCACAATCAACTGTAGTTGAACCCTGTCACTATTACCCATAGACAGCTGGGGCTCTTCTGTCAATGGTTTGCTGGCCCCTCTCTTAGCTGTTTCTGTGGCCTTTCTCAATTTCTTCCTCATCAAGCCACTACTCTGCTCTACTGACACCTTATGTCTTCTCCCACCACTCCCATCATGACTACACTTCTGTCTCAGCATCTCTGAACAACTCCATGCAGGACACTAACTCAGCCCAATGCTCCTTCAGGGATTACACCTTGACCCACCCCAAGACAAGAAAAATGAATCAGCACCACACACTAAACAACTACCCCAAGACATAAACTGCCATTTCCAAACCCCTTGTTTTAACAATTCCCTCCACTCTAACCTAAGCCTTAAAAGGCATCTAGTAATGGACCCTTATTGCTCCTCCCTCTTTTCCCCAAACACCCAAGCTTGTCCCTCCCACTAGCAACTTCTACTTACTGAAACTATGTAACTGCTTAATATACAAACACGTTTAACTGCACTCTAAAAACATAATGAACACATTCCTGCCACCACTACTATCTTCACCCCCAACCCCCTGCCATCATAGAATTAACTAGCCACTCACCAATAGCAGCAAAACTACCAAATCCTTCTGAATCAACACTGCTCTGCAACACCGTGAATCTGTCAAAAAAAGCAACAGTATCACCCTGCAGATGACATCCCCCAGCTCAATCAATACAGCCAATCATGTTCCAAGCAATGAATTTTGGGCAAGCATTAACCAACTACTCCATCCAGGTCTATACACTACTGCAAATCCTCAAAATACTGACCACAAAAATCTATTGAATACAGCTAATGTTTTCAATACCTTTTTTACTAATGCTATATAAACACTAGCTAGTCAACTATCACCTAATAACTTCACTCTACCTTCCTATAAATCAACCTTACCCCCTACTTTTCATATTCAACCTGTCCCAACAACAAATATTCTAACCCTTCTCCAGAAACTAAAACCATACTCACCCTCAGCAGACCAACTACCTGCTGAATTCCTACAACAATCAGCCAAAGCTATTGCTTATCCCATTTCTATTCTGATCAATAGAACTATTACCGAAAGTCATATCCTCAGTTTATGGAAAATCTCCTATATTATCCCCCTCTATAAAGGTGGACACTCCACTGAACTCTCCAACTACCACCCCATTGCCCTTCTCTCTCCTTTGGCAAAGATCATGGAGAAATGCATTCACAGACAGTTACTTGACCACCTAACCCAAAATAATGTACTTTCCAACTGTCAACATGGATTCAGACCTTCACATAGCACTACTACTGCCCTTCTTTCCTTCACTGATTGTATTAACAAAAACCGCAATCTTAACAAGCTTTCTTCAGCACTATTTATTGACCTGTCTAAAGCTTTTGACATGGTAAATCACCAAATTCTCATCAAAATACTGAAATCCCTGTCACTAGATACATCTTCTATAAAGTGGTTCCAGTCCTACCTTGATAAAAGACAACAGGCCGTACTATGGAACAAGTCTCTCTCCACTCACCTGCCTGTCAAACTTGGTGTCCCTCAAGGGTCCATCCTAGGACCTCTACTTTTTTCCATATTTATTAATGACCTTCACCTTGCCATCCCCCAAGCCACATGCATACAATATGCAGATGACTCCACACTGATATGCTCAGCCACCTCCTCTTCTGAACTTCAATCTCTTACCCAACAAGTATTTAACACAGTTGAGCAATGGTTCACACATAGATGCCTTCTCCTAAACCCCAAAAAGACTAAACTCCTCCTCTTCTCTCCCACCATTAAGCCATCTCCTCTTGATTTCTCAGTTATCTCTACCAATAACACTATTATATCTCCTGATCCAACCACCAAACTATTGGGTATCACCATTGACAACAATCTGAACTTTGATATCCATATTAACAATACTATAAAAACTGTCAACAAAAAACTTGGCTCTCTCTATAGGGTAAAATCCTTCCTCTTACCTTCAGCTAAAACCACTATAGCACACACTCATCTAATCTCTTCACTTCTTTATGCCTCACCCATTTTTACTAATCTATCTAAAAATAATCTTAGCAAATTGGAAATGTCTTACAATAACATTGCCAGATTTGCTACAGGCAACCCATTTAGAACCCACCATTGCATTCATTTAAAGCAGCTGGGATGGCTTGAACTACAAAATCTGATTAAAATCCATCAACTATCTATAGCCCACAACACTTTTTACAAACCTTCCAAAACTCCTATTCTATCCACACTCACCACTGCCTATAAAAACCTGAAATCCTTAAGGTCTTCTCAAAGACTTCTAGTACATACCACTAAACCAAACAACAAGGCTGGTGACTCCCTCTTGTCTAATATTGTTGAAAAAGCCTGGGATCTCCTCCCCAGTGAACTCTCCTCACTTCCCTCACTGTCATGCTTCAAAAACAAATTGAAAGTGTTCCTCATAACACACTGGTTATGCCCCTGTACTAAGCCTGACTAGTTATGTATCTCTTAATACTTTGCTCTTCCTACCCCTTCTACTCATTAACTGTAATTCTTTCCTTATTAACCATAATACTATCTCCCTCTAGAACACCTTGATTGTACTAGCATGCTATATTATGCCTGTATTCTGCTCTGCTGAATTTACTGTGATAACCTGTAATATGCATTGTAAATATGATTTTTTTTTGTTTAATGTTTTCTTATTTGTTATCTTGTTAATTTCATTGTTCTATCTTGGAGCTTATCTCCCTGGGCCTCTACTGAAAATGGACATGTATCCAGTTAGACTAGCCCGGTCAACAAATGTAAAATAAAATAAATAAAATAGATAAATATGGTGGACTTGCATAATTAAATGAAACTCAATTAACTCAAAACACAAACCAGTAATTTTAAAACATCTTTCCAAGCATTAATGCCAATGTCCTAAAATTGAATTAACATACATTTTCTAATGCAAGGAAGTTCACAATTGTAATTATTGTCATTATTTATTGAGCATACTGTAACATCTCCTCTTCAGTTTTTCCCTTGAAACTAGTCTAACTCTCAACCTAAGCACTCAAAAAGCATCTTACAGCCCAGCACTTGCTCAGACCTAATAGCAGGCACTAATATACCCTAGCAGGGCAAGGCTCTTTATTCACCCCTCACCAACCAAGCAACTAAGCAGCTCACCCTACTATTCAGGCATGACCAAAGGGCAACTTCTGGTGCACTCTCCAGTCCAGTTGGTGAATCTGGGTATCCTGAGGCAATGTTACAACTGCCTCATGTACACAGACAACCTTCTCCTCCTACAACAAAACATTAACATATGTGAGAGATGCAATTATACAGCCAAACTGGAAGCTAAGCTGTCTCCACCCAAGACTGGAAAAGACAGTCAAAAGGAGAAGGTTAACACTTGCACCACACCTCCAGCCACATACAGACCTACTAAAACAGCACTGGCAAAAAATACAAATACATACACAAAACCATACTTGGAGGCTCAAAATAAAAACCTGAAAAAGCATCAGAGACCTCCAAAGCAGACACAAAAACAACCTGCACTTCCCGTTACAAACCAGAGAACACATAAAACACAAAATCAGTGTGCCGCACAATCACAGCCCTTGAGGCAAAATAACATACCTAACACACTAGTAATAGGTGACTCTATAGTCAGGCACACTGACGTCCCACTCACTAGGAGGGACAAGCAGAAGGTTACTGTTAGCTGTCTGTTGGGAGCCAGAATCCGCCACATAACACAAGCACTCAGGTCACTTCAGAACAAGTACAAATATGACTCTATCATTGTTTATATTGGTGTGAATGACCTGAGATGTGCCTCCCTGGACTACACGAAAAGAGACATGGAAGAGCTCTCTGATCATGCAGCCCAGGCTAGTATGACCCCGACCCTGAGTAGCATCCTGCCCTCACCAAGAATGATACCTCAGTATAAAGAAAAAATGATCAATTTCAACAATTGGCTAAGCTTCTGGTGTCATTCAAAGGGGATCCAGTGTCTGTCAGCCTGGGACGACATGCTCAACAAGCCATGTTGCTTCATAAGAGACAGCTTGCACCTGTCACCCCCTAGGCTTTCGAATACTGGCCAAGGCTCTTGCTGCCCCCATAGTGCTTTTTTTAGGCAAGGCTCAAAAGTCAAACCCACCTCCGTAAACAGCACAATTAACAAAAAACTGAGGGTTATGCTACTCAATGCCAGGAGTTTAAATCTCAAAATGCACATGCCTGAAGCACTCCTCAGTATGGAGAATGTTGACATCTGTGCAGTAACTGATCATCCAGGTGCAACTAACATCGGGCAAATCTGCAATACAAATTTTGGCCTGTTGCAGATCACCCTCCATGACCCAGGACCACCGCTCCACCTTTCTGGAGGCACAGGAATACATGAAAGTCTTACCGAACATCCTGATATTGGGTGATTTCAATTACCCTACCATTCACTGGGAAAACTGCTCGAGTACAAATTCCCAGGCCCAGCGCTTCCTGGAATTCATCAGCTCAAATGCCCTGGATCAGCTGGTAAACTCCCCTACCAGAGATGAAAACATATTGGACCTGGTCATTACTAACATAGGTGACAGGTGTTCCACACCGGAGGTCAGTCCATTACTGGTTAGATCAGACCATAAACTAATCACTCTGGATGCCCACAACCCAGCACCTCCCCTAAATAAGGAAACCACAGTAAAAAAACTTTACTAAAGCAAACTTCCCCTTACTTAAAACAGTGGTGGTAAATTTCACAACCCCCACGCTAAAGGATAATGCTACCCAAGATGCAGAAACCTTTACAAATGCACTCTATGACTTACAGGGATGCATGGATTGTGCCATCCCTAGCAAAACCAAGACTCACTCCTCTAAGAGAATGAAACCAGTTTGGTGGACCCCTGCAATAAACAGGCTTTACAATAGAAGGAGGAAACTAGTTCAGAAAAAAAGCAAATCCCAAGAAGGAAAGACATCCCTGATCAGTATCAGTAAGAACCTAAGGTCCCTCATGAAATCATCCAAGGCTAACTTTGAAAGAAAAATAGCCAAGGATTCAAAAGATAACCACAAAGCCTTCTTTATCTATGTTAAGAATCTAAGTGGCAACTCACAGATATGCACTGAACTAGTGCAAAATAGCACAAAATATACTGAACCTACTGATATTGCCAACATTCTGGCAGATAGATTCAGTGCAAACCTCACTTTCTTCTTACTTCCAAAAGGGCCCACAATAATACCGGAAAAGTGTAGTGTCCCAAAAATCACTGACGCACAGGTGAAAACAGCCCTTTCAAAAGCCAAACACACAGCGTCAATGGGACCAGATGGTGTCCCAGGCTGCGCATTGCATGAACTACAGAACTAACTAACCCCCCACCTAAACACAGTACAAACTTCACCCTCCTCTCACCTCCAAAAGGGCCCACAACAATACCGGAAAAGTGTAGTGTCCCAAAAATCACTGACGCACAGGTGAAAACAGCCCTTTCAAAAGCCAAAAACACAGCATCAGTGGGACCAGATGGTGTCCCAGGCTGCGCATTGCATGAACTACAGAACTAACTAACCCCCCACCTAAACACTCTGTTCAACCTCAGCCTCTCCACAGGCTATGTGCCATATAATGGCGCACAGCAACAGTTATTCCTCTCCACAAAGGAGGGGCCACAACTGAACCTGGTAACTATTGCCACATAAGCCTGACTAGCCTGGTCTGCAAGGCTATGGAGTGCATCGTCATGGAACTCATTAACAAAGACATTGAGAACCTCCAAACACTTGACCTGACCCAGTTCGGCTTTGTTAAGGGCAGATCATGCCTACTAAACCTGGTTGACTTCTTCGAGACAGTCACCAAGGCCATAGATGAGGGAAAGGTGGTTCACACAGCCTAGCTTGACCTCGCCAAGGCTTTTGATACCATTCCCCACTCAGGTATTACAGAAAAACTCACCAGCCTGACCATAAACCCCTTCATCACAAGATGGGTTGCCAACTGGCTTACAGACAGAACTCACACGGTAAGAATAGCGGACTCCAGGTCCGACTCTAAACCAGTCAAAAGTGGTGTCCCACAAGGCTTGGTCCTGGGACTCTTACTGTTCAGCATATACTTCTCAGAAGTATAGGCAAACACAGGACGACTATGGCTAACCAAGTTTGCCGAAGACTGCAAACTGGGAGCCATAATTGACTCTCTGGCTGACACGGACATCCTCCAAAAGGGTCTGACTGAGATGGACACCTGGTGTCAAGGTCACGGCCTCAAGCTAAATGCCAAAAAATGCATAGTCATCCCATTTGGGAAAAACAAAACACCCACAAATTTCCACATAGGTGGCAGCCCCCTTAATACAAAAGAGGTAATAAGAGATCTGGGGACCCAGGTAGATAGTAATCTCTCCTTTGACAATTATATTGCCAAAGTAGTTAGGAAATCCTTTTATGTGGCCCATCTAATTACTAAAGGGTTCGCATATAGAAATAAAGAGGTTATAGTGCCCCTTTACTCATCACTTATTAGACCCATCATAAAGTACAATGCCCCATTTGGGATGTATCTCACAAGAAACTTCTAACAGCTGGAAAGACCACAAAAGTACCTCACCAAGAGGATTACTGGCCTCAAACATATGTTCTATGCAGCCCAACTGAAAAAACTCTGGCTGTACTCAATGGCATATCACTTACTCAGAGCTGATCTCTGTCTGACTTACAAAGCCATGTCCAACTCAGAATTGATGGACATGCTCCACCTAAAGAAATCCAAGTCACTGCGAGTCATGCGGTCTAGTGAGCTAAACCTCACTGCAACAATAAATAGAACATGCTGGAGGGATAGATTCCTATCACAGAGACTCCCCATGCTTTGGAACACTAACACTCTTCAAGAGAAACCTTGCCGAGTGGATGGGTAACAGAAAATACACCCCTGGGATCACTTCATTGGCTCTGCTTGACAGAGGATCAGTTAATTAATCAATGGGGTGGTGAAAGCCGACACACTCTAGATAGGCTTATAAGTGCCCTTGGGCATATAGCCTAGTACCTACCTATGAACCTGTGAACATATTTCTTCCAGAAATCACCAAATAAATAATGGCCATATTACTATCAGCAATTTAACAGTTGACAACCATGATCAAATAAAGGTTCATATTTCCACAAATCCCCAAAGTGTCAACCACGACAGCTGTCTAAGAAGTTCTATCTACAGCAGAGCTAAAAGTTTTTCCATCGTGTCTGAGGTTGGCCAGTGTCTCTTCCATGTCTTCTGAAACTGCGGCCTAGGAGAAAGGCCTAGAATCTGGACTGAACCATTGGCGATACTTGATTTCTTGAGTAGAAAGTGAG